>NW_017670518.1:325801-402012 GCF_001879085.1 Nicotiana attenuata
ATCAACAAGTACCATCACATATTTCTTACCACCTCTACTCAATGTTCTCATTGGACCACAGAGATCCATATGAACCAGTTCCATCGTCCTGGTTGTGCTTACTATTTTCTTACTTTTAAAAGATGATCTTACCTGCTTCCCCCTTGTACAAGCCTCACAAACTTTGTCTTCCTTGAACTTGATGTTAGGTAACCCTATCACCGGGTCCTTGGAGACTAATTTGTTGAGTTGATTCAGACTTGCATGACCAAGTCTTTTGTGCCACAGGAGGGGATCATTGTCCAACACACTCAAGCAGGTGAGTTCATTTTCTGAAAGAGTGGACAAATCTACAATGTAAATATTGTTAACTCTTTTTCCCTACAAAACAATCTTGTCAGTGGTAAGATTAATCACAAAGCATTTGGTAGAGGTAAATGCTACAAGGTTACCTCTGTCACACAGTTGTGATACACTGATTAGGCTATATTTCAAGCCATCTATCAAGTAGACATTCTCAATGGAATGTGAGTCTGCCTTACCTACCTTTCCAACCCCAATAATCTCACCTTTCTTCCAATTTCCAAAGGAGACATTACCTTCTTTTAAGTCCTCAAGTGAAAGGAGTTGGTTCTTGCTTCCACTCATATGTTTTGAGCAGCCACTATCCATGTACCATATTTGGCTACTTCCCTTTACTTGGACCTGCAAAAAGAAATTAGGGGTTAGTCTTAGGAACCCAAACTAGTTTGGGTTCCTTTCTAAAGGCAAAGGGATAAATTAAATTCCTTTTGGCCCATCCAGGCAGCCTATTTTTCTCTTGAACAAAGGTCTTGTTCTTTTGACTGGCCTTTTCTTTTGCATTACATTCACTTTTGTAATGACCAGTCTTGCCACAGTGTGTGCAGATTTTATTTTCAGGAAGAGTGATGTACTTGCTTTTAGGATCCCACTTAGGTGCTTGGGTCCCATACCCAAGTCCTCTCTTGTTGCTACTGTGGTGTTCTTGTAGCCAGGATAGTGCATCAGAAGCCTTATTCCATTTGCAAGTTCTGTCTAGTTCAAGCTTTACATTCCCCAGGTCTTCTTTTAAAACTCTTATTTGTTCATCTTTCTTGTACAACTCATCCTTCATTTTTCCTAGATTTTCTTCCAAGGTGATATGTGTGTTATCAACTTTCTTCTTACCTGTTCCTAATTTCATTTTTAAATTTTCAGATCTAAGTTCTAAGACACCGGTGTCAAGTTCAAGAACCTGGTTCTTCAACTCAGCATTTTTACTGTCACTCTCATTAGCCCTAGATTCTAGATTTTTACACTTGGCTTTTAAGATCACACACTCCCTAGACAGTTATTCCTTTTCATTGTTTACCACCTCAGACTCATCTATGAAGTCTAGCAATAATTCAGATAACCTTTCTTTAGACAAAAATTTAATCTTGTCTTTGAGATAAATCACACTTACCTCTTGTTCATCATCTGATTCTCCGATGGCCATAAGTGCTTGTTCATCTCTAGCTTCATCTTCTGAATCCTCATCTGACGTTTCTCCCTAAGCAGCAACCATAGCCTTTGTTGATCCTTTGTTCCTTCTGAGTTGAACTTGTTCCTTCTTCCTGTTCCTTCGTTCAGCCCTTTCCTTCTTCCATTCAATTTCCCACTGAAGGCAATTTTTGATCATGTGGTCGGTATTGCCACATTTGTAGCAACCCTCGTTGATTTGTTTCTCAAGAGCCCTTGGTTTGTTGAAGGTTGTACCTCTTGAAGAACCCTTTCCTCTCATCAGGTACTTTTTGAAATCCCTTGTGATCATGGCCATTTCATCATCCTCTAGATCTGCACCTTCAGCTATTCTAAGAGCCAGACTCCTTTCCTTCTTGGGTGCATCCATTTTCATGGTTTGACTTCTAAGTTCATAGGCAGTGAGATTTTCAATCAGTTCATCCAGCTTGAGAGTAGCAATGTTCTTTGATTCCTGAATAACAGTGATTTTGCTTTCCCAAGTTACTGGTAAGACCCTTGTCAAGATTTTCTCAACCTTGTCTTCTTCCAGGATAATTCTCCCAAGAGATTTAAGTTCATTTGTTAGTGTTGTGAATCTTGTGTACATTCCTAGATAGTTTCTCCTTCTTTCATAGTGAAATTCTCATATTGAGAATATAGCAGTGTTCCTCTTGATCTCTTTACTTGAGGAGTTCCTTCATGAGCCACTTGCAGAGTGTCCCATATCTCCTTAGTAGTGGTACAGTTTTGAATCCTGCTGTGCTCATCTGGACCCAGCCCACACATAAGCCATTTCATGGCCTTGGCATACTTTTCCCACTTCTTCAAATCTTCAGCAGTGCAGTCAGCTCTTGTCTTTGGCACGTCCACTCCTTCAGCATTCTTCTTCGTAGTAGCCAGGGGACCATCAGTGACTATGTCCCAGAGTTCATAGTCTTCTCCTATGATGTGGTCTCTCATCCTGTTCTTCCACCAAGAATAATACTGACCATTAAAGAGTGGTAGCCTAGCAGTGGATTGCCCTTCCCAGTTTCCAGGTGGTGCACTCATCTTGATTTGTTCGTAAGGTGTTAACCTCTTCAAGGATAACCTGCTCTGATACCAATTGAAGTTTTATACTCAATACCACACAAGAGGGGGGGGTGATCTGTGTGGTACCCAATTTTCGCTTAACTTGATTATAAAAGGACCTGGTTCTTCTATGTGTTCCAACTACTACTGTTTGTGGAATAATAAGTAAAGAAAATAAAGAACACAGAGATTTTTACGTGGGAAACACCTGGCTCAAAAGGTGAAAAAACCACGACCTACTACTCAATAGGATTTTCACAAACTTCCACTAAAATCACTGAGCCAAAAACTGCATTTACAAAAACTCTTTTGTAAACCTAGGATTAACTCTAATCCCGTTGTGGCACACAACCTCAACTGTTGCGACAACTTCAAGTTAACTCTAACTTGAAAACTCTAAGTACCTAATACAATTGCTTCTATAAAAGCTGAAAGGTACAATATAAAATCACCTACTACAATTGAACTAGAATAAAAAATTGACACTTGGAATTGGTTCAAGTAGCTTCAGGATTGCATGCTTGAATCACACATAAAGTTCTTGCAAAATTGCCTTGCTATTTTGCTCTCAATTTACATTTAACTTCTGCTTATGTGCATTACCTGTAAAAGAGAACAATACTGATATTTAATAGGTTAGTAATTAGAGATTGACTGAGATACAGACGCTACTCTTCTATGGTAGAAGAGTACTAGTTGATCTCATACTCTTAACACTATCCTCTTTCAAAACTGAGTTCTCTTCGTGCAAGGAGTCTTTCTCTCCTTATCCAATATGCAACCTTTCCGATCAGATAAGGAGATATTACTTCTGATAAGTTAGATTTATGTCCTTCACGTGCGTCTTACATGATTGGGTTGATCATCACTGTGCTTCACAAGATGGACATGGTCCATGTCTGAGTTCTTTTGTTAGTCTTCAAAACTACACTTTTACTTGGGCCAACACACATATACGCCATCAAGAGAGAAACATGAGAGAGTGACCCTAGGGGGATGGATCCATATCCACATGGTAAACCACGTAGTCACGTGCAAATAATCTTACTCCGCCCAGTGTGGTCATAAGCTATATATCATAATCCGCCCAGAGAGGTCACAGGTTCAATATCACGGATCTGCCCGGCGTGGTCACAAGCATAACATCATAATCTGCCCGGCGTGGTCACGGGCATAACAACATAATCTGCCCGGCTTGGTCACGGGCATAACAACAATATCAACCCAGCGTGATCACACGCTTCCAGTCCAAATCATATCACACATAAGCAAATATGCAAGAATACATGTATATGATCAAGGAATATTAGATTTCATGCTACTAGACTGGTAAAAATCACATAATAAGGTGTATTCTTGTGCAAAGTGTGCTATCATAGCTCAAATCAACAATTTCATCATGGAAATAGCAACTATCCAGCTCATTCAGGGGATTAACATCTATGTAACCTTAAACATAGATGAAATAGTTCATAACAGGGTTGAAAATATTAGAAACATTGCAACTTAAAGCTCAACAATCAATCAAGGCACGTCATAGCCTAAACACTACCCCGAGCACGATAAATACCATGGTGCTCGCACATGGGCTCAAACCCCCACACATATGCACACTAATAGCACGTAGCTATCACAAATAACTCAGGCAACTAGTGCTTCCACCAAGTTTAGGTAAGATACTTACCTTAAGCAAGCCAAATCACTTCTCTAACAAGCCCTTCCCGCGTGTATCAACCTCTGAACGTCTCAAATGTATCCAAAATAACTTAATATAGTCAATAAAAGCCATAGGAACCGATTCCAAATGATAAAGCTAAGATCTTTAATTAGAATCACAAAGTCAGCCCAAGAAGTCAACCCTAGTCCCGCACCCCGGAACCTGACCAAACTCAAAAATTCCGAACACTTATTCTGATACAATTCTAACCATACAAAAATCATCAAATTCAAACCACAAATCAAATCATCGAGTCCCACTCTCCAATAACATAGTCCAAAAACCTCCCAAATCCCACTTGAATTCTTAAAAATTAGGTATAATAATCAATGGACAATCAATATCTAACACCAAAAGTTAATACAGACCACTTGCCCCTTCAAATGTGATGAAAAGAACTCCAAAAATCGTCTTAGACCGGGATCCACAATCCCAAAAATGGGAAGAAAGACTACACCCTCGATGTTAAAAAGTCTGCCAGCAAAATCTCATCTATGATCCACAAAATCATACCTGCGATACCACTTTTGCAGTCAAATTAACACTCACGTGAACTCCACTTAAATCCCGACCGACCATTTCTGTGGTCAGGCTCCCGCATCTGCATACCCGCTCCACAGTATATCTTTCGCACCTACGGTTCTTGATCCTCCAGCCATATTCCGCTTCTATGAAAATATGCACGCATCTGCGGACCTTCCCCAGCCAGACCAACCTCGCACCTATGCTACAAAGGTTGTGCCTGTGGCTCCACATCTACGGCCAATCCCATCACAAATGCGAAAACACCAGAAGTCTAATTCTTCAGCAAAACCTCTAAGTCAAAAATTAGCCCGAGCTCAATCTGAATCACACCCGTGGCCTCTGGGGCCCCATCCAACCATACCAATGAGTCCTAAAACACAACATGAACCTACTCGAGGCTTTAATCACATAAAACAACATCAAAACCATGAATCGCACCTCAATTCAAGCCTAATGAACTTTTAACTTCCCAAAACTCATGTCGTACCATATCAAATCAACTCTGAACGACCTCAAATTTTGCGTGCAAGTCCTAAATGACACAACGAAAATATTCCAACTCTCGAACCAAAATCCAAATCCGATATCAACAAAGTCAACTCTCGGTCAAATCTCTCAACTTTCCAAACCTTCAAGTTTCGCCAAAAAGTACCAAACCAATCTGTGTACCTCCAAATCAATATTCGGACATACTCTAAGTTTGAAATTACCATACTAAGCTACTGGAACCATCAAAACTCCATTCCGGAGTCGTCGACACAAAAGTCAAACTACGGTTAACTCTTTCAACTTAAGCTTCCGACCATAGGATCGTGTCCCATTTTGCGCTGAAACTCCCCTGAAACCACACCAACCATCCCGGTAAGTTATAAAACCTCAAATACATATAAGTAAAGCATAAAATAGGGAACCAGGCTAAATTACTCAAAACGACCGGCTGGGTCATTACACTCTCCCCCTTTTAAACAAACGAACGAGTCTAGAATCATACCTGGAGTCTCAAAAAGGTGAGTATAGCTACTCCGCATCTCATGCTCGGTCTCCCAAGTAGCCTCCTCGATTGGTTGACCCCTCCAATGCACCTTCACCAAAGCTATATTCTTTGACCTCAACTTTCGAACCTGTCGGTCCAAAATAGCCACTGGCTCCACATCATAGGTCAAATCACCATCTAACTATACAGTGATGAAGTCCAAAACATGTAACGGATCACCATAATACTTCTGGAGCATCAAAACATGAAATATTGGGTGAACATCCGATAGACTAAGTGGCACGGCAAGTTTGTAGGCCACCTCTCCAACCCTCTCAAGCACCTCAAAAGGACCAATATACATGTGGTTTAACTTCCCCTTCTTCCCGAATCTCATCACACCCTTCATGGGTGAAACTCTGAGTAGAACCTTCTCACCCACCATGTATGCAACATCATGAGTCTTCTTGTCAGCATAATGTTTTTGCCTGGAATAAGTTATACGAAGCTGCTCTTGAATTACCTCCATTTTCTCCATGGCATCACAGACCAAATCAGTGCCCAACAACCTAGCCTCCCAGGCTCAAACCAACCAACCGGAGAATGGAGTCTCCTCCCATATAATGCCTCATAAGGAGTCATCTGGAAACTCGACTGAAAGTTATTATTGTAGGAGAACTCTGCTAACTAAAGAAACTAATCCCATGAAACCCTGAAATCAACAACATAGGCACATAACATGTCCTCCAAGATCTGAACAGTGCGCTCGGACTGCCCGTCTATCTTGGGATGAAATGTCGTACTCACTTCTATCGGTGTGCCCAACTCTTGCTGCACCGCTCTCCAAAACTACAATGTGAACTGAGTGCCCTGATCCGAGATAATAGACACGGGCACACCATGAAGGCGAACAATCTTACAAAGGTAAGTCTGAGTCAGCTGCTGAGAAGAGTATGTAGTCACAACCGGAATGAAGTGTGAAGACTTGGTCAGTCTATCCATAATAACCTATATTGTATCAAATTTCCTCAAAGTTCGTGGAAGTCAAATCCATAGTGATTTGCTCCCACTTCCACTCTAGAATATCAAGCCTTTGAAGCAAACCACTGGGTCTCTGATGCTCATACTTCAGCTGCTGACAGTTCAAACATCGAGCAACATACTCAATTATATATTTCTTTATCCTCTGCCACTAGTAGTGCTGCCTCAAATCCTGATACATCTTTTTGTCACCTGGATGAATGGAATACCGTGAACTATGGGCCTCCTCAAGTATCAACTCACGCAACCCATCCACATTTGAACACATATCCAACCTTGCATTCTCAATACCCCATCATCTCCAATAGTAACATCCTTAGAATTACCATGCTACACCATGTCCTTCAGAACAAGCAAATGGGGATAGTCATACTGGCGTGCCTTTAATGCGCTCAAACAAAGAAGACCATGATACAACACAAGCAAGAACTTTGCTGGGCTCCGATATATCCAACCTCACGAACTAATTATCTAAAGCATGAACATCCAATGACTATGGTTTTCTCCAACTGGAATATAAGCAAGGTTCCCCATATCTCGGCCCTCTTACTCAAGGCATCAGCCTCTACATTGGCCTTTCCTCGAGTGATAATGAATTGTGATATCATAGTCCTTAAGTAGCTCTAACCACCTATGTTGCCTCAGGTTCATATCCTTTTGCTTGAATAAGTGCTGGAGACTCCTATGATCCATGAACACCTCACAAGACACGCCATAGTAGTGCCTCCAAATCTTCAGCGCGTGAACAATAGCTGCCAACTCTAATCATGCACTAGATAGTTCTTCTCAGGGAACTTCAATTGATGCGAAGCATATGCAATAACTCTACCCTTCTGGATCAACATGCACTCAATGCTAATTCGCGAAACATTATAATAGACTGTATAAGAACCTGATCCTAAAGGTAAAATCGGAATCGGAGTTGTAGTCAAAACAGTCTTAAGCTTCTGAAAGCTCTCCTCACACTCCTCAGACCACCTGAATAGGACACCCTTCTGGGTCAATCTAGTCAAAGGTGCACCAATCAACAATAAACTTTCCACAAAATGGCGTTATTACCCAGCCAACCCAAGGAAACTCCGGATCTTGGTAGCTGAAGATGGTCTGGGCCAACTCTAAACTGCCTCGATCTTCTTCGGATCTACCTTAATCCCCTCACTAGATACACATGACCCGAGATTGCCACCAAATCAATCCAAAACTCACATTGCACGATCCTCAAGTGTTGCTCATGATCCTCCCGGCTGCGAGAATACACCAATATATCATCAATAAACACAATGACAAAAGAATCAAGATACGGCTGGAACACAGTTTATCAGACATGAAGGTTGTTGGGGCATTAGTCAGCCCAAATGACATCACTAAAAACTCATGATGACCATAGCGGGTCCTGCATCTTCGAAATATGTGAATCTCGGATCTTTAATTGATGATACCCCGATTCCAAATCAACCTTCAAGAACACTCTAGCACCCTAAAGCTGATCAAATAAGTCATCAATGCACGGTAGTGGGTATTGGTTCTTAATAGTAAATTTGTTCAGCTTCCTGTAGTCAATACACATCCTCATAGTACCATCCTTCTTGTTCACAAATAGAATCGGTTCTCCCCAAGGCGACACACTAGGCCTGATGAAGCCCTTATCAAGTAGTTCCTGCAAGTGTTCCTTCAAATCCTTCAACTGTATGGGTACCAAATGATACGGTGAAATATAGATGGGCTGTGTACCCAGTACCAGGTCAATACCATAATGTCCCTATCGGGTGGCATGCCCAGAAGAGCTGCTAGAAACACATCTAGGAAGTCTCCCACTACTGAAACTAACTCAACGTTAGGAGTATCATCACTAACATCCCTTATGAAGGCCAAGTATGCCAGACGTCCCTTCTCAACCATCCGTTGAGCATTCAAATGTGAAATCACTCTACTAGGAACATAATCCAGGGAGCTTCTCCACTCCATCCTTGGCAACTCATTATCGCCAACGTCACGGTGTTAGCGTGACAATCTAGGAAAGCGTGATATGGAGACAACCAATCCATGCCCAAGATCATGTCAAAATCAACCATGCTAAGCAGTAAAAGATCAACTCTCGTCTCATAAACCCCAATAGTCACTACACACAACCAATACACACGGTCTACAATGATAAAATCACCCACTGGAGTACACACATGAGCCGACATAACTAACAAATCACGAGGCATATCCAAATAACGAACAAAATATAATGACACATATGAATAAGTGGAACCAGGGTCAAATAACACTAAGGCATCCCTGTGGCATACTGAAACATTACACGTAATCACGGCGTTGGAAGAAATTACCTCTGGCCTGGCGGGAAACGTATAAAAACGAGCCTAACCACCGCCTTAACGACCTCCCCTCTAGGGCAACCTGATGTTGACTGAGCCCCATCCCTAGATGGTTGTGCGGAAGGTGTAGCTGATGGTTCTGAAATCATAGGTTGAGAGCTCTGCTATGGAACCCTACTCAATAGTCTGGGCAATCTCTCTTGAGATGACTCAAGTCTCCACACCATAACAACCCTTATTGTAAGGTTGTTGACCCTGATAAACCGAAGAGCAGCAACCTAAGACAATAGAACACGGTAAGAACTATGTGCCAATAGTTCACTGAATGATGACTAAGCTGGGCGTGCACTGTATGAATTGTGGTTAACTGTAGAACCATGAGGAATATGACGAGCTGACTGAGTAGGTCTAAAAGGACGACCTTTGCTATAATGTGACTGACCTTCAGATAAGGCACTGCTGAAACCACCTGAACCATAAGGCCTCTTGGCCTCCCGCTCCTCACACTCAAGCATGCGAACCTGCTCCAAACGTATAGCAATCTCAACCAACTGGTCAAACCTAACATCACTCACAACCTCTCAAGCCATACTATAACGTAACCTATAGTTGAGGCCATCAATGAACCTCCTAATCCTCTCCCTCTTAGTGGGAACCAACCATATAGCATGACGTGCCAAATCTGCAAATCTCATCTCGTACTGGATCACAGTCATACCCTCCTAGCGTAGCTGCTCAAACTCCCTACGCAACTCCTCTCTATGAGTATGTGGGACAAGCGTCTCTAAGAAGAAAACTGAGAACTCATGCCATGTATGTTGCACTGCGCCAGCTGGTCTGCCTAATGCATAAGTCGGCCACCACATGTAAACTGCCCACGTTAGCTGAAAAGTAGTAAATGCAACCCACTAGTGTTCGAAATACAAGTTGTACGAAGAATCCACAAACACCGGTATAGAAAATCCTAAGCATCATCTGGCTCCCCTCCTCTTAACTCTGGCGGTTTAAGCCTCACAAACTACTCCAACCTCTTTTGCTCCTCATCAATCATAGGTGGACCAACCTCGGCCCAAGCAGCAAAAATCAGCCGAACTAGTAACACTCCTAGTGTCTGATGACCCCGAGCTAGCTGCTCTGGAGTATGGGCGGTAGAAGTTTGGACACCTCCCTCAGCCTGCGAGATAGCTGGTGCTACTAGAGCCAGAAAATATCTGATCCAAGCTCATGGAGACGGTCAAAATATGAGCCAAAGCCTCCTAAAGATCAGGAATAATGTTACATCCCGCATTTTCGTACGTTAAAGTTTCATCGTAAGTTAATCGACGTAAGCTCGGGAATGAGATTAATTTTGAGTATATAAGTATTTATGTTATTATAATAGGTGTTAAGTAAGTGCTGTGAAGGTTATAGGGTCAACAAATCGAAGAAAATGAGTTTCATTGAAGTTTGTCAATTTGGAATAAAATATGGTCCAAGTTATAATATCCCGTATTTATGGACTAGTGTCATACAATATACCACATGATCGTGATAGTGAGGTGTATAAAGTGTGTTAAAAGTGATTCATATTTAAGTAAATTGAGATCAAGAATTGATTAAGACTATTGAATAATTATTATATAGAAAAAACCAAGTAGATTATTGACAAGTGGAAGCCAACGGCATATCTATACATATAGAAGTGTAAATGATGATAAGATAAAGGTGTACTATATATATACACACGTGTAAATGGGGTTCTGCTAACAAATCAAATGGGTGTTCAATTAATGACATGTATAAGTGGTTAATGGCCCCTTTGAAAATATATTATACTACTTTGTTGGCTTCCTCTATATATATATATATATATAGACACTATATACATTTTCATAACATCTTAAAGTGGAGAAAGTTTTCTTTAGGAAAATCTGTGCAGCAACATAATTTCCGTGGTGTGCAGCAGCATTTTCTGTATTTTTTAGAAAATAATTCACATTTCTTCTCAACAAAAAGATACTAAGTCCTACGATGAAGTAGAACACGAAGAACCATAACGATTATACATATGTCGGTTTCCTTTAGCAGATACGAGTTGAGCTCTTGAGCAAGTGGGTTAAGACCATGTATGTTAAGGCTATCCCTTCTTTCCTTTTGGCATGATCCCTATGATACAAATGAAACGAGCAAATGCAAAACTTTCATAAATGCCTCTATTCATAGCAGCATTAGGGGTGCCTATGTTCTTGATTGCCCATGTGTCTTATTATTATATCTTCTGTTCCTGGGTCTCAGAAAAATACGTAGTTGATAAAGTTTATCTGAAGGCATATTGATCTTATGACGTTCCGAGAGATTGTATTAACTTACTTCTTATGCATTGCATTCATTTATACATGTACATTGACCCATGACCAGATGGCATTATATACGCATATATTATAGGTATATGGGGTATGGGGAAAGTTTATCACGTTATATACGCACCACCACCTGATCAGTTGGTATACGTCAATGATTTCGCCCACTGAGGCCAAGATGATATGATGGGATGCACTCAGAGGCTTGATGACGTTATGTATACACATACCTAGGCATGATATAACATTTATACGCACATGCATGACATTATTGATGATTCAGGATTCACAGAGCTATTTAGACTTACAGGTGGATTCCTTTACTCCATGGTTCTTTTATGTCTTGTATGTATTGATTTTCATGCCTTACATACTGGTACATTATTCGTACTGATGCCCCTATTTCCCGGGGCCTACATTTCATGCCCGCGGGTGCAGGTAGACAGGCTGACGCTCCCCCTTCTTAGGATCCTTGATCAGCGAGAATTGGTGTGCTTCACTTGATCCGGAGCTATTATTGATTTTGGTACGCTATTTTTGTATTTATATATGGGCACAACGGGGCCCAGTCCCATCCTTTATACAATTATAACCTCTATTAGAAGTTTGTAGAGAGTCATGTATAGTTGGATAGTATGTGGCCTTGTCGGCTTCTAGTTTCGGATATATAGTTGTCAATAGCAGCCTTGTCGGCTCGCCCTACCGTATTCCACATGTATATGTTTATATGTCTTTTGGACATGTTTTCCTCACGTATGTTATTCACATGATTCAGCAGTTTATTGATACATGTTATTCATGACCTACCCTTAACTCATCTTTATATCTTAGACACATGTTTAGGAGTGTTCGACAGGTAGGACTCGGGCACTCGTCATGGCCCATCCATACCAATCCGTAAGACTCTACTAAACTTGCTCATGACTCATAATACCTATAAACTAGGGCACTGATACCAACTTGTCACGGCCCAAAACCCCAACCAGTTGTGATGGCGCCTAAGGCATTTTCTAGGCATGTCGGACATAACAATGATGAACAATAATAGCAGAAATGGTAGAATTAACATAAGTCTAAAACCTTAATATAACATAGTAATGCCAATACATGATAAATTCCCCCAGAACTGGTAAATACAGAGGCATGAGGTCTAAAACGAAAAATATAATTCTGAAAGATAAATAGCAATATTGTCTGAAATAAAGACAACAGTACAATATAGAAAGAGACGCCAAGACTACGATCGAGAATGCAGCTCTACCTCTTCTCTTGGTGGTCAACTCATCTAGCAAACTCTGCTACTGGTAATTGGGACTGACACCTGGATCTGCACAATTAAGTGTAGAGTATAGTATGAGTATAACCGACCCCATGTACTCTGCAAGTATCATAACAAATGAAAAATAGTAATATGATCAAATCAAGAGATCACGAATAAAACCACCCTGGTGCACACAATTACTCAAGTACTTTGCCTAGTCAATGATCCGGCATATAAAGTTGATATGCAAGTAAATCAGGTAAATAATCATAGAAACTTCAAGTAAAGATGAAATGCAATAACCAAACAGCACCGGCTAGATTTTCCTGAGAATTATCAATACAGTACCAAACCACTGATTAGTTATTCTCAATCTACGTGTACACAATCAAGAGAGAAACATGAGAGGGTAACACTAGGGGGATGGATCCATATCCACACACTACATCGCGTAATCACGTGATAATCATACTCCACCCAGTGTGGTCATAGGCTATATATCTTAATCCGCCCGGCGTGGTCACAGGTTCAATATCACAGATCTGCCCGGTCTGGTCACAGTCATAACATCACAATCCGCCTGGCGTGGTCTTAGGCATAACAACACAATCTGCCCGGCTTGTTCACGGGCATAACAACAATATCCCCCCAGCGTGGTCACATGCTTTCAGTCCAAATCATATTATACAGAAGCAAATATGCAAGAATACATGTATATGATCAATGAATAAAAGATTTCATGGTCCTAGACTGTTATAAATCACATGCTTGTGCAAAGTGTGCTATCATAGCTCAAATCAACAATTTAATCACGGAAATAGCAATTATCCAGCTCATTCAGGGGATTAACATCTATGTAACCTTAAACATATATCAAAAACATCACAACAGGGTTGAAAAGATGAGAAACATTGCAGCGTAAATCTCAACAATCAATTCAAGGCATGTCATAGCCTAAACACTACCCCGGACGTGGATAAATACCCTGGTGCTTGCACATGGACTCAAACCCCCACACATATGCGCACTCACAGCATGTAGCTACCACAAATAACTCAGTCAACTAGTGCCTCAACCAAGTTTAGGTAAGATACTTACCTTAAGCAAGCGAAATCACTTTTCTAACAAGCCCTTCCCGCATGTAATAAC
The DNA here is from genome assembly GCF_001879085.1 of Nicotiana attenuata. Lineage (NCBI taxonomy): Eukaryota > Viridiplantae > Streptophyta > Magnoliopsida > Solanales > Solanaceae > Nicotiana > Nicotiana attenuata. The sequence continues at coordinate 339,681 of NW_017670518.1, forward strand.
CTCCACATGGCTAGAATCTAGCCAAAATAACTTAATATATTCAATAAAAGCCATACGAACCGATTCCAAATGATAAAGCTAAGATCTTTGATCAGAATCACAAAGTCGACCCAACAAGTCCAACCGGTTCCGAAAGCCTATTCAAATACGAGTCCAACCATACAAACTCATCAATTCCAAGAACAAATCGCCCCTCAGATCATCAAATCCCACTCTCCAATAACATAATCCAAAAACCTCCCAAATCCCACCTTGAATTCTCATAAATTAGGTGTCAATGGGTAATCAATATCTAACACCAAAGTGAGTAAAGATCACTTGCCTCTTCAAATATGATGAAAATCACTCCAAATATCGCCTTAGACCGAGCTCCACAATCCCAAAAATGGGAAGAAAGACTAAATCCTCGATGTTAAACAATTTGCCAGCAAAATCGCGCCTATGATCCACAAAATAACACCTGCGATACCATTTTTATGGTCAAATTCACGCTCCTACGAACTCCACGTAAATCCCGACCTACTGCTTTTGTGGTTAGGCTCCCCAATCTATGCACCCACTCCTGCAGTATATCGTCTGCATTTGCGGTTCCTGATTCTCCACCCACATGCCGCTTCAGCGGAAACATGTACGCATTTTCGGACCTCCCCCAGCCAGACCAACCTTGCAACTGCACTATAAAGGCCGCAGATGCGAAAACACCAAAAGTCTTATTCTTCAACAAAACCTCTAAGTCCAAAATGAGTTCGAATTTAATCTGAATCACACCCGAAGGCCCCAGGGCCCCATCCAACATACCAAAGAGTTCTAAAATACAACATGAACCTACTCAAGGCTTCAAATCAAATAAAACAACATCAAAACCACGAATCGCACCTCAATTCAAGCCTAATGAACTAATGAACTTTCAACTTCCGAAAACGCATGCTGAACCATATGAACTCCGATCGACCTAAAATTTTGTGTGCAAGTCCCAAATGACACAAAGGACCAACTTTCTCCAACTTTCGGAACCAAAATGCGAACCCGATATCAATAAATTCAACTCCCGGTCAAACCTCTCAACCTTCCAAACCTTCAACTTTCGCCAAAAAGCCCCAAACCAACCCGTGGACCTCCAAATCCAAATCTAGTCATACACCTGAGTCCGAAATCACCATACAAAGCTATTAGAACCATCAAAAATCCATTTCGGAGTCGTCTACACAAAAGTCAAACTGCGATCAACTCTTTCAATCTAAGTTTCCAACCATGGGATTAAGTGTCCTAATTTACTCCAAAACTCTCCTGAAACCAAACCAACCACCCCGGCAAGTTTCAGAACCTCAAGTACACATAAGTAATGCATCAAATAGGATAAACGGGACTAATGTACTCAAAACGACTAGCCTTGTCATTACAATCTTTGATTTTGGCATTTGATTGGTAAACTAAAAGAGAAATTGGTGTTTTTATCAAAACTTTTCTAAAGTGAATAATTGTATTTTGAACATCTATTCAGAAGTGGATTTGGATAAAACTAGTATGGCTGGACTTATTTTTGAATATTTGTCGGAATTCATTAATTTTGTCGGGATTCGGTGTCCAAGCCCGGGTTGAATTTTTGGTTGACTTTGAGTATTTGATTAATGATTCAACCTTTATCGTTTGGGTTTGATTCCTATGGAATTATTTGATGTTTTTGAGTTGCTTTTAGATAGTTTCGAGCCGTTCGGAGTTCGATTCATGCGGGATGGCGCTTCTAGAGTATCGATTTGGCTTGCTTGAGCTAAGCATCATAGCACTAGTTGCCCGAGTTATTTGTGATAGCTACATGCTATGGGTGGCGCACATGTTTGGGGTTGAGCCCATGTGCGTGCGCCGGGGTATTATTCATGCTTGGGATAGTGTTTAGGCTATGATATGCCTTGAATTTATTCCTAAGCTTCATGTTGTGATGGTTCTTATATTTGTACTTCTGTTGTGAGCTATTTGAATCATATTTGAGGTTACATAGAGATTAATCTCCTAATTAACCTGATAATTTCTATGTTCGTGATGTATTTGCCTAATTTGAGCTATGATTGCACACTTTGCACATGTATACACCTTAGCATATCACTTATACCAATCCAGGAGTATAAAATCTAATATTCATTGATCATGTACATGTATTCATGTATATCTGCTTTCTATGCCATATGGATTGGACTGGTAGCTTATGACCACGCCGGGCAGATTGTGATATTGAGCCTGAGGCCATGCCGGACACATTGTGATATTGAGTCTCTGACCACGCCGAACGGATTGTGATATTGAGCTTGTGATCACACCAGGTGGATTGTGATATTGATCTTTTGACCACACCAGGCCGATTGTGATATTGAGCTTGTGACCATGTCGGGCGGATTGTGATATTAAGCACGTGAGTTATCCATGTAGTGTATGGATATGAATTTTCCCCCTAGGGTCTCTCATGTTCTATCTTGATGTTATATATGCGGATTGTGATAAACCGACGGGATTCTGGTTGATCTGGACTTTGAAATAAGCTTATCAGTGGTTTAGTTCAGTTGTTGTATTTCTAAAGAGAGACTGGCTAGTGTTCGATTTGGTTATTATCTTTCATCTTTACTTGTAATTTCCTTGGTTGTTTACCCGATTTATTTGCATATATTCTTTATATGCTAGATTATTGACTGAGCAGAGTACGTTAAGTTATTGTGTGCACCAAGGTGGTTCTATCTGTGATTTATGCCTTGATTGTATTATTGTTTTGTACTTGTTGGAGTTATGAACTTTACAGGTTATTTGGAAAGTATCATTTATAATTCTTGCTTCTATTATCTCGCGGAGGTTAGTTATGATACTTGCTGAGTGCATGGAATCGGTTGTACTCATACTACACTTCTGCACCTTGCGTGCAGATGTTGCTGAGTTGCTGTGGATGGCGGAAGCTGGCATTGAAGATGTACCTGCTTTCCGGATATAGCTACCACTTGTCCTGGGTAGCTTTAGATTTGTAATCTGTTTATGTATATTCAAAACAGATGTTGCATTTAATTATCATACCAGCTTTATAAGTCTAAGTCGTAGTGGCGCAGGACTTATACAACCAATCTGTGGGTTATTGTACAGAAATTCGGTTAATTCACTTATTGTTTCTAATTATTCTCATTTGAGTTGTGACGACTATTGTTTGGCTTACCTAGCGGGTTGGGTTAGGTATCATCACAACTAGGTAGATTTTGGATCATAACAGCGGCATGCACCTCACATTCGCAAAGCACAATCAGCTACTGCTCCAAAATCTACTTCGCAATCGCGAGTTTAGGCCCACGAACACGATAACTTACCAGGCCAGCCTTACGCGAACGCAAAGGCCAAGCCTCTAGCTCCAGCTTCTTTATCGCGAACGCGACCTCCCCAGCGTGAACGCGGAGTACCACAGCCTCAAGACTTCACGAACGCGACCCATCTATCATGAACGCGAAGCACTAACGACCACCTACACAAATCCTTCATCGCAAATGTGTGCTTCCCACTGCGTTAACGAAGAAGAAAACTAGAACCAGCTGATCAAAACACTCCGACATAGTCTGAAACCACCTCAAAACACACCTGAGGCCCCCGGGACCCCGTCCAATTGTACAAGCCTATCCCAATATCTTATCCTAACTTATCCAAGCACTTGAAACGCCATGAATAACATCAAGACCAAGAATTGACCATCAAAATTATCCTTAACTTTCAGACATTCAATCATTACGCGTCCAAATCACACTTAGACATTCTGAATCATGATCAAACTTTACACACAAGTTCCAATCAGCTAAATGGACCTATGTGAGGTCCCGAAATACGACCCACGGTCTGTAACACCAAAGTCCATTCCGAGTCAAACTTAGCAAATTCAAGAACCTTCAAAAATGCAAACTTTCGACAATAAACGTTGAATCGCTCTCGGACCACCCAATCCGAATATACACCCAAGTTCTAATCACCTTGCAAACCTATATGAACCTTCAAATCTTGCTTCCAAGGACGTTTACTCGAAAGTCAAACCTTGGTCAACTCTTCCAACTTAAAGCTTCAAAATTGAGAATTATTCTTCCAAATCAACTCCGAACTTCTTGTAAATCAAAACCAACTCCACATTAAAGTAATAATACATAAAGTGAAGCTACTCAAGGTCACAAATCGCCAAACAATGTGCTAAAGCTCTAAAGGATCGGTTAGGTCGTTACATAAAGGCATTTGGGAACAAATTATTTGCAAATTAATATTAATTTTAATAGTTTTATTTATTATTTTAACTTCAATTTTAGATAGAGAATTTTTAGCTGACTAATTGAGTAGTAGTAGTAGTAGTAGTAATAATAATAATAATAATAATAATAATAATAATAATAATAATAATAATAATAATAATTACATAAGAAAAACTTTATAATATAAATACAACATGATTGCATGTACTTATCTATCTGTTTAAGGAATCTATGAAGTCCTAAAAGCACTAAGCATCATTTACAAAAATACTATCTTTACCATAAGTTTAACATATTTAAATATTTAGTAAGTACACATGAGAGTCGAGACCTCCCTTTTATGACTTCCCAATAGTCAATAGGCCTGCACAACTACTACAGTTTTTTATTTCACAAAATTACATTCTCAAGATACAACCACAATCCACGGGAAAAAGAAAAGTATGATCCACTAAAAAATATAAACAGCCAAAAGAGAAAAACCTGACCAGCCAAATAATCTTCACATCTAAAGCCATATCCACGTATATCTGCTTGATCATTGAACCTACAGTAAGCCTAATTCATAAGCATATCACTTATCTGCAAAGGCATGTTTAGAAATGATTTTTGTTTAGCCTAATTTCTATGCTTGTTAAAAACTTCTTCTCGCAATAATTGAGATCTACATTAGTTTATTTGTTATCAGTTAATTTAGGATCATCACTTTATCTAAGCCAGTAAATACTTATTACATCATATAGTCAGCAACCACTACTGCTTTTAGTAAAAGTATTGATGTGTTTAATTGTCATTCTTACTTCGAAACAATCTAGTTCTGGGTAAGCCAAGACAATATATTTGGAGATAGCTAAGCCGAGAGCAACGTCGCTGACGAACTCAAGGTGTTGGTAAGAAGCAGAACCAGCAGTGTAGGAAGAGTAAGTATGGGCGTCTTCGAGAAGTTTGTTGTTCTTGAATTTGTAGTTCAAGGTTTCACCATCGCCTTAATAGATGTCTCCATGTTTTTCACTCCTTCCTCTTCGGTGAATATTAGATTATTAGATTTTGACGACTCCATATTTGAAATTTTGGATCAAATACTCTGTTTTTTAGATTTATTGTTTGACCGCCAGGGACGAAGAGAGAGACTTTGCGTGTGTGCATGCACACTCTTGATTTGAGTGGGAAACTTTGAGAAAAGTTGTCTCAAGAATTTTGAAGGAGCGAAGGGTTGTGACTGAAGGAGCATAAAGGCTGGAATAGTTGTGGAATTTTGTAGTTTTTTTCCCTTCATTTTTAGTAAGTCCAATAATTAGGTGTCATGGCCCAAAATTCTTTTTTTTTTTTTTTTTGAGCAAACAGGAAGTAAATATATTAAAGGTTACGGAACATTCATTACATGGGACTTGTAGTTAGTGTCACATAGGACACTATAGTTACCTAGGCTTGCTAACAAATTACAAGCATCATACGATAATAGTTTTTCAAAAACAAATTGTTCTAACACATCATTTTGTACTAGGGTTTTCACTTCTTCAGGTGGGGCAACAAAAAGTTTCTTCTTCTTCCTTGTATTAGCAAATCCCATGCATGCTAGCTGGTGAGCGGTCCTATTCCCTTGCCGGAATTCGTGCTTGAGTATTACCTGCTTCCCTTGGTGCATTAACAACCTGCATTTTAATAAAATGTTAGTATATAGGTGGTTGCCTTGTTGTATTGCTAGAATCACCTCCGTGGAATCCGTTTCAATTTGAAGTGGAAACAAGCCCCACTCATGGGTTGTTCTTAGTCCTTCTAGTAAAGCCTTTATTTCTGCTTGAAGACTGCCATATGCATTAGCACTTTTGTTATAACCCACAATCCAGTCACCTTTGGCATTTCTGATGACTCCACCTAAACCACTTTTTTGCATGTCTCTATGGAAGCCTGCATCAATGTTTAGTTTGTACCATCCCATTGGAGGTTTGTGCCATTGAACCTTAATAAGGAGTTTTGGCGCATGTAAGATATTGGTTTCCGTTAATACATGGAATTCTATAGCTTTGCTTGTAATGTGATGGGAGTTTATGGACAAGCTAGTATTATTATGATTATTATTATTTCTGTTTGTCCAAATATACCAAATAGCAAAAGGGAAGAAAAGGTCCAAGCTTAATAAGGAGTTTTTGAAGCAGTAGTTAAGATTTTTTAGTTAGATTAGCCAATGTTCTCCATTTTCCTTGTAGTAATTATTCCAACCAAACATTTCCCAATGATGGTTAATCGCCTGGCATTTGAGAAAAATATGAGTGATAGATTCCTCTACTTGGTTTCTACATATTGGGCAGTAAGGATCTATGTTTAGGCCAATTTTTGCAAGGTGTTGTCTACAAGGGATTTTATTGTGAAGGCATTGCCAAAGGAAAAATTTAATCTTATTTGGACAAGGTAGACCCCAAATCCACTGGAAGTCCAAATTGGTGTCATTGTTATTGTGCATTAGAGAGCAACAAGATTTGGTCGTGAATATTCCTTTAGTGTTAAGGGACCAAATAGGGATATCTCTAATAGGAAGTTTAATACGGATTTTTATTTTGGATATGGCATCCTTGATATCATCGGGTAGGTTGAGGGATATAGTATCAAAGTGCCATTGCTTGCCATCAAAAATATTACTAATTGCAAAGTTATAGTCATTCTTTGACAAAGGGCCTTCTATTGTGTTTCTAAGGCTCCCTAGGTTGGGGATCCAATTTGATTCCCAAATGTTCATGTTGGAAAGGTGATGTAGCTGCCAAATAATACCTTTGGAGCATACTTCCCACCCTTTTAAAATGCCCTTCCATATGAATGACTTTTTCCTAGTATTCCGAGGATTAGCATAAGTATTAATGATAAGGGTTGCCCATGGAGAAGTAGTGCTGGTAATGCCCCTCCATGCTAGGTTTGCTAAGGTACACACATTTTTATCTTTTGCCTTATGGAGCCCCAGACCTCCCTTATCTCTTGGTTGACACACCGTTGACCAATTAATAAGGTGAATTTTACGTTTCTCACTAGTACTACCCCATATAAAATCTCTTTGAACCTTATCTATTTTTTTAAGAATACTCATTGGAAGGAGTGTATATTGCATATAGTGATTTGGGATTGAATTTAGGCAGGAATGGGAGAGAGTAGTCCGGCCAGCTATATTTAGGAACTTAGTTTTCCAAGTAGCAAGTTTTGCTCTCATTTTGTCAATTATAAATTGGTAGTCCTTTGGAGTAGGTTGTTTGTTAATGATAGGAAATCCCAGATAGATCCCAAAGGAGTCACTCTTTTTTATATCAGGGATGTTGGTAATTTCATTTGTAAGGGACAAGTGGCAATTTTTGGAGAAGATCACTTTAGATTTTTTGGTATTAATAGATTGTCCTGAGAGTGTACAAAAGAGGTCTAAGCCTCTTTTAATAGTGTGGCTTGATTTAAGGTTGGCTTTAGCTATTAAGGTTAGGTCGTCAGCAAAGAACAGGTGGGAGAAAATAGGGCCTTTCTTTCCTAGTGTAATAGGGTCCCAGTTTCTAATGTCCACCTGGTGATTTATAAAGCGTGATAGCATTTCTAGACATAAGATGAAGATATAAGGAGATATAGGGTCTCCTTGCCTAATTCCCCGGCTAGGTTGAAAAAAGTTAGTAGTAGAGCCATTTACTAAGATAGCTATAGAACTTGTGGAGATGCAACTTAATATAATTTTCTTGAATTTTGGAGGAAATTTGAAATAATTTAGGGTATGGTGCACAAATGACCATTCTAGACGGTCAAAGACTTTTTCAAGGTCAATTTTGAGTACCATATGACCTTGTTTCCCTTTTTGCTTATGAATTTTTGAAATAAGCTCTTGTATGATTATGGCATTGTCATAAGCTCTCCTATTCTTCATAAAGCTGGCTTGGTAAGGGCAAATAAGTTGGTCAAGGAAAGGCTTAAGCCTATTTGCAAGAATTTTGGCTATTACCTTATAAATAGTGTTGCATAGACCAATTGGTCTAAAATTGTTTAAGTGATTGGCATTTGGAATTTTTGGAACTACGCACAGGTAGGTTTTATTGAGCTCGTGGGGGATCTCTTGGGTTTCAAAGATGTCATGGCACAGCTTTGTGACAGAGTGACCTATTATATCCCAATACTTTTGGAAAAAGAAAGGGTGTAGGCCATCTGGTCCAGGTGCCTTAAAAGATTTAAGAGAGAAAATGGCCTTTTTAACCTCAATATTTAAAAGAGGTTTATCAAGACTATGTAGAGGTAAGCCATTTTGGGAGATATTTGCTAGGGGGCTAATTCTACTAGAGTTATCATGGGAGGTTGTAAAAGTAGTTGCAAAGTAATTGCAAACATGGGAGGTCACTAGATTAGGGTCATTAATCCAATTCCCTTCATTGTCTTTGAAGAAGTTAATCTTATTCCTTCTTTTCCTATTAGTGGCCATGATGTGATAAAACTTTGTATTGACATCTCCCTCATTAAACCAAAGAATTCTCGACCTTAGTTTCCAGTAATCTTCCTCTATTAGCAATAATTCATTGTAATCCTTGTTGAGGCTAGAGTGAAGGTCTTGGAGAAAAATACTATGAGGGTAGTGTTTTGATTTTTCTATCCCTTGAAGCCGGGCTAATATTTTCCTTTTTTTTTCCATGATATATCCAAAAGTGAGATGTTTCCAGTGCTGGACTTTTTCTTTAAAGGATTTGCTGGCCCTATTGTAGTCATTATTGGACCAGTTTTCTTGAACTAGGGTTTTGAAGGAAGGGTGTTTGCACCAGTAGGTTTCTAGTCGAAAGGGTGGTTTATAAAGATTATTTCTTTTAGGGATTAATTCTACTAATAATGGGTTATGGTCCGAGTGAGTTCTAGGTGAGTGAATAACGGAGCTTTTTGGAAATAATTTTATCCAATCCTCATTACCAAAAACCTTGTCCAACCTTTCCATAATCAATCCCCTATGTTTGTGTCTAAGATTAGACCAAGTATATTTACAACCTTTGTATCCTAAATCAATTAAATTGCAATAATTGACCTTAGACCAAAGGTATTTTGCCCTACTGTCTCTGATACTATTGCCTCCAAATTTTTCATTAGAGCAAAAAATGTCATTAAAGTCCCCTCCTAACAGCCATGGTCCAGTAAAACTATCACTAGTACTTTGAATACTATCCCACATATTATTACGCTGTAAAATGTTAGTGCTAGCATAAACAACACTAAAGAGCCATTTTTGACGGATAGGGTTTACCTCGATTATGGCATGAATCTCCTGGTCCCTTCGAATGAAATTTTGCACTATAACAATTTCATGGTTGTAAAGCACCACAATCCCACCAGCTTGGCCCTCCGCTGGTACCTCAACGAACTCTGTAAACCCATAATCATCTAGCAACTCCAAGTGATTTCCCTTCCTAGCGTCTAGCAAAGCTACCAAACACGGTCTATGAGTGTCCACCATTTCCCTGAAGTTCCTTCTAAAGTTATCTTTGTTTCCTCCTCTAATGTTCCAAATGATAATATTTGTACGTCTATTCATGGATAAATTAAGGGTTTGATTGGCTGGGTTCCCATTCTCCCTTACTTCCCCTAGCACAGGGTTCCTCCGAAGTGATGGTACAAGGATCATAGCTCGATTTCCTACCGTTGGATCCTGTGGGGGTCTTATGTCCATCGAGCATTTGTATAATGCCAATGGGCAACTGAGAACATGCCTCTTCTCTTTCCCCTCCGAAAAGAGAAACACTTTTACCCCGTCGAGTCTTGAGATTTCTAGGACTCGTTCTAAGAGAAGGTTTAGTGGCTCCTCCTCCTCTCCCATTTCTTCTTCCACTGGTTCTTGGGCATTTACTCGATTGTGTGGTGGTGAGGGAGGTTGTTGTGGTATTTGAGGCTCCTGTACTGGTTGTGGTTGTTCCCACGGCAGGAGAATAGGGTTTAGTTGTGAGATGTTCTCCGGCATGAAGAATGGCATGTCCATTAGGGCATTCTGGGGATACATTGGATTGAAATGTGGGGGAAGGGGGGAGGGGAGATTCCATTGGTTAGTGTGATTAATAGGGATATTAGTGTCATTGTCTATGTTGTCTTGCATGGCCACCTTAACCGTTTGCTTTGTAGGATTACTGGTGGTAGACACGGTTGTAACCACCATGTCGACATCTGTTGTAAATTGTGACATTTGTGCACTAGCATGATTTTTATTATTAATAATATTTTGAATATTATTGTCATTAGTGGTTTTGCCCAAAACCATATGTTGATCGGCTAAAATAGAATAATTATTTTTGGTAGGCAAATTTGTTTGATCCTTAAGCAGAGTATGAGAAGAAGGTGTAGAATTTTTTTGTTCTTTTGTTTTATATTGTAACAGTTGAGTATCCAAGTACTTACCAGTGGTGGCATTGAAAAGCTTGACAGAGATACCTGGGCCATTGCCTTGTTTATCCGGATTGGGATGCTTTGGGGTGGTTTTTGCATCTTGATGTTTCCTTTTTGAAAAGGATACTGTTGTCCATACCTCTTTTCCTCCTTCATCTGTGTTTAATAAATCCTTGCTTGAGTCATCTTTTGAGCTGTCTTTGTTTTTCTGAAAAAAGAAGGAACATTTCTGTGCTATATGTCCCAATCTGCCACATTTTGTACTAAGGAAATTTTCACCTTCATAATGAATTGTTTGTTTATGATGGCCAATAGATAAATGGTTGGACTGACATTTCAAGGGGTAATTCCACACATAATCTTGCATAACGACCTCGGAGGGTTGTTGATGTGCAAACATCAATTTTGAGCAACCGGCCAATTGCATTACCAATTTTTCCCAAAATTTTCCCATCATAAAATTTTGTGGGTAATTGAGGAAGTCTAATCCAAACAGCTGATTTTGTGACCTTTTTCCTGAGTCGCAACAAAGTTTGGTTTCCATCTAGTGATGGAGAGAAAATGCCCGTTTATGAACCAGGGACCTTGATGCATTGCCTTGTCCATATTCTCCTTTTTTTGAACTTAATGATGTAGTAGTCCACCCCCAGGTCAATCAATTGGAAATCCTCCGTTGGCTTCCATAATTCTTGAATTTTTTTCTTTAGATAGTGGTGTAACATACGTTTGCCCACTAGCTTTATTATGATGGAGTTTTTCCATGGCTCATAGATGCGTGCCTTATCCTCAGCGGATAGGGATATGCACTTGATGCCTTCTGAGATTGATGAAGATGATTGATCAACTGATTGATCATCCTGATCCAACAATAGAGAGTTTTGGTCTTGATCGTTTCCTATAGTGGTGAATAGCATAGGATTTGAGGTGATAAGCATGTCCTTGAAACTAGGTTTGGTCCTACTTTGGTCAATATCTGGGGGTTTGGGGGGGGGGGGTTGAATGTTCTTGTTGGGGATCATAGGGTTGGGGTTCGATTTCCCAGACTCAAAGTGAAAGTTAAGAGAGTTACTTTTATGCTCCAATGTGCATAGCCACTCCCTTTGACCCAAAATCCTTAACATAGCATAATAGTACCAATACATGATGAATTCTCCAGAACTGGTAAATACAGAGTCATGAGCTCTAAAACGGAAAGAAAATACAAGTCTGAAAGCTAAATAGCAACGTTGTCTGAAATAAGGACAACAATACAATATGGAAAGAGATGCCAAGACTGCGGTCGAGAATGCAGCTATACCTCATCTCTCGATGATATGCAAGTAATTCAGGTAAATAATCATGAAAATTGCAAGTAAAGATAAAATGCAATAACAAACAACACTGGCCAGATTTTCCTTAGAATTTTCAATACAGTACCAAACCACTTGTCAGTTTTCCTCAATCCGCGTGTACACCATCAAGAGAGAAACATGAGAGGGTGACCCTAGGAGGATAGATCCATATCCACACGTAGCACAGACAATTCAACGTGCTACCAACCCGGCATGGTAACAGGCTCAATATCATAATCCGCCCTGCATGGTCACGAACTGTATCACAATCTGCCTGGTGTGGTCACGGGCAAAAACACAATCCACCAGGCATAGTCATAGGCACAACAACATAATTCGCTCGGCGTGGTCCATGCATAAAAATACTATCCACCCGGCGTGGTCACATGCATCCAGTCTAAATCATATCACACAGAAGAAAATATACAACAACACATGTATATGTTCAATGCATATCAGATTTCATGATCCTGGACTGGTTATAGTGATGCGCCAAAGTGTATGCATGTGCAAAGTGTGCTATCATATCTCAAATCGGCAATTTCATCAGGAAAACAGCAAATATCACGTTCGATCAGTAGATTAGCCTCTATGTAATCTGAAACATGGATCAAATAGCTCACAACAGGGTTGCAAATATGAGAAACATCACAATTTAAAGCTTGATAATCAATTCAAGGCATATCATAGCCTAAGAACTACCCTAAACATGGATAAATACCCGGGTGCGCACACATGGGCTCAAACCCCACACATATGCGCACATATAGCTCGTAGCTATCACAAATAACTCAGGAAATAGTGCCTCACCCCAGTTTAGGTACGATACTTATCTCAAGCAAGCCAAATCACTCCTCTAACAAGCACTTTCCACGTTAATCAACCTCCGGACAACTCGAATCTAGCCAAAATAACTTAATATAGTCAATAAAAGCTATAGGAATCGATTCCAATTGATAAAGCTATGTTCTTTAACCAAAATCAAAAATTCAACCTTAGGTCCACACCTTGGAACTAGACCAAATTCTTAGATTCCGAACTCTCATTCGATGACGAGTCCAACCATATCAATTTTATCCAATTCCGACCTCAAATCGATTTTCAAATCCTCAATTTACATTCTAGGAAAGTTTTTACTAAGATCCTCAATTCTTTCTCGTCAATTCACCAATTAAATGCTAAAAACAAGGATGGAATCATGGAATATAAACAAATCTGTGTCAAACATACTTACTCCAATCCAATTCGTGAAAATCTCCTCCAAAATCGCCCAAATTCGTGCTTTATAACTCAAAATATATTAAAATAAACAAAACCCTCGAAAAATAGAGTACTTATGGTATGCCCAGGCATACCTTTCGCGATCATGGGACCTACTTTGCAATCGCAAAGACAAATCGGCACTGCCCCAAAAAATGGCCTACGCAAACGTGACATGAAGCTCCCAAAAGCGATGCATACCCAACAGGACACTTCGTGAACACGGGAAACCTTATGCGATCGAGATTACTTACCGCCTGAAGCCCCCAACTGAACTCCCTTTCTACGTGAATGTGACTACCTCCTCGCGATCGCGATAACCTCTCAAAGCTTCATAAACGTGAGCTCACTTCCACGAACACGAAGCACAATCACCTTGCCTGCACAATGCCTTCCGTGATCGCGAAGAAGGAAACCAGAACCTCTGCATCAGCAATCCCAAAAATGAAGAAAATGGTCTGAACCCCATCCGAAACACACCCGAGGCCTCTAGGACCCCATCCAATCAAACCAATCAATCCCAACATATAACACGGACTTACTCGAGACCTCAAATCCGACAAAATAACATCAAAATCACGAATCGTACCTCAATTCAAGCCTAATGAACTAATAAACTTTCAACTTCAAAAACTCATGCCGAACCATATCAAATCAACTCCAAATAACCTTAAATGTTGCATGCAAGCCCCAAAACAACGGACCTATTCCAACTCCTTGAACAAAAATCCGATTCCGATATCAACAAAGTCAACTCTCGGTCAAATCTCTCAACCTTCCAAACCGTCAACTATTTACAAAAAGCATCAAATCATCCTACGGACCTCCAAATCCAAATCCATACATACGACTAAGTCTAAAATCACCATACAAAGCTATTGAAACCATCAAAACTCTATTCCTAAGTCGTCTGTACAAAAGTCAAACTACGGTCAACTCTTTCAACTTAAGGTTCTAACCTTGGGACTAAGTGTCTTAATTCACTCCACAACCTCCCCGAAATCGAACTAGTCACCCCGGCAAGTCACGAAACCTCAAATACACATAAGTAAAGCATCAGATACGAGAAACGGAGCTAAATACTCAAAATGACCAGCCGGGTTATTACATTAGGTTTTTAATAAAGAAGGGTAATATATAATTTGACTTTTCAATTTAGAGGTTCCTTCTTTTAATATATTATAAATTATAGTTGATAGATAGATTAACATGTCGAGATACCTCATTGAAAAATTAATGCAAATTTTATGTAGAGTTAATGTAGGTGCTTTTTTGTTCTTTGAACGTTCAAAATACTCTTGATAAATCACTTACTAATTAAGAGAAGTCTACAACAACTATGAAGAAGTCTTAACGAATTTATACAAAGATATAATCACTAACTGGGACAGTTGGGAATATCACCTCTTTTAAAACTTAAATTGCAAATTGACCTTCAAGTTTTAATTATGGTGTAGGAGACCTTCTTGTTTAATTAGTGCTAATGTGAGATATGTTGGACTTTAAGCATTGGGCTTTAAAAGTCTAAGAGTGTGAATTGGAAATGGTGGGAAATAAAATGGAGGGAAATAAAAATTTGAATGAAGTGAGCTTTTGTCTTGAACTTTGTCCCTCATTGGTGAGGGACAACTACATTTGTGTGTATATATATAGGATCACTTCTTAGAGCTCTTAAAAGGAGTTGAAGAGAATAAACCCTCGCCCCGTCGTCGTCGCTCGCTCGGCTCGGCTTCGGCTTCGGCTTCGGCTTCGGCTTCGGCTTTGGCTTTGGCTTTGGATTTGGATTTGGATTTGGATTTGTCAAATGATCGACCGATAAGATTATTTTTTGGAAAAAATTTATTTAATTAATTATTTAATAATTAATTAAAAGCCAGTCAGTTAATTAACGAAATTAACTGAAATCTGAAATCCAAAAACGCTGAACGTTAATTATTCCCTTCTGAACAGACACTTTTCCTGAACAGACATCACACCTTTTTCCGATAATTGTCTATAAATTCTGAGGCATGGCTGCATTTTCGACACACTGAAAAATTACAGAACTTCCTTCCTTCTGAGAATCCTGCATTCTATTTCACAGAATCTCTTCTAAATTCGTAAGTGTGATTTTGCTCCGTTCTTTGAGTTCATTGGTATCCTGCAGTTTGTATTGCCACTGTTGCAGGAAGGTTTATTCCGTTTCATTCTGGGAGAATTTAATCCATTACCTTGGCAACGTGTGAGGGGGTTAAAATTCCTTAAGGACGCACAAGCAAATTGTGGACTCGGAATATCTTTTATACTTTACTGTTTTCCCAGTTTTTTTCTTCTAACAGTCTTTCTGATTTTGTGTTTTAACACAGTAGCGATTACAAGCTTAAGGAATTTTATTCTAACGTTTCTATGTTGAAATATATATTAAACTGTTATCTATATTTTGTATACTAGTTTGGAGACTAAAGCCTTCGTGCTTTCTATTCCAATAATTATTCTGTCCGGTTTAAAGTATATCAAAACTTTACCGAAATAATAAACGTACGGGTTTAAAGTATATATAAACTTCACCATTGTTACGTGTTGTATGTTTGGCTTGGTATTCAGTTTGAAGATATCAAAAATTTACTGATTTAACAAAGTTCTGTTTTGTTTCCAACTCTACAGAAAAATGACGAATGAAAACCAAACTAATGGAAATGTTGCGGGAACGGGTGCTACTATTACGAGTGTTGCTTCCTCGTCAAGACGTTCAACTCCTGCTCATGCTATGGCACCAGCAGAAAAACCCGGAAAGTTTTCCCGTATTGACTTCAAACGTTGGCAAATGAAGATGCTCTTCTATCTTACTATGTTGAGTTTGCAGCGATTTATCAAGGAGGATCCTCCGGTCCTGGCTGAAGGCACTCCGGATGACGAACGATTTGTTGTAACTGAAGCATGGAAACATTCTGATTTCTTGTGCAAAAACTACATTTTGAGTTGTTTGTAAGATAGCTTGTACAATGTCTATAGTGTCATGGAAACATCAAAAGCGTTATGGAATGCGCTTCTGGACCAAAGAATTACCCAAGCAAGAAAAAGTTCAAGGGTAATTGCCACAACTGTGGAAAATCTGGGCATAAGGCCGTGGATTGTCGTGCACCAAAGAATGATAAGAAGAAGAAGAATCAAGCTAACATGGTTAAAAATGCTGAAGAAATGGAGGACTTGTGTGCCATGTTGTCTGAATGCAACTTGGTAGGAAATCCTAAAGAATGGTGGATAGATTCTAGAGCCACCCGCCATGTTTGTGCTAACAAGGAGTTATTTTCTTCTTATGCCCCCGCAGGACCCGACGAGACAATTTTCATGGGAAATTCGTCTACAGCCAAAATTGAAGGAGTTGGCAAGATTGCGTTGAAGATGACGTCGGGAAAAATAGTGACTCTAAACCAAGTTCTCCATGTTCCTGAAATTCGCAAGAATCTTGTGTCTACCTCACTTCTTGTCAAGAATGGATTCAAATGTATTTTTGTTTCTAGTAGTGTTGTACTAAGTAAGAATGATGTGTATGTAGGAAAAGGTTACCTGAATGAGGGCCTTTTTAAGATAAATGTAATAGCAGTTCCTATCAATAAAGTTAATGCTTCTTCTTACTTACTTGAGTCAAACACTTTATGGCATTCACGCTTAGGTCACGTCAACTTCAAAACATTGCGGAAAATAATAAATTTAGAAGTATTGCCAAAATTTGATTGCATTAATTCCAAATGTCAAATATGTGTGGAATCAAAGTATGCTAAGCATCCTTATAAGTCCGTTGAAAGGAATTCAAGTCCTTTAGACTTAATTCACACAGATATTTGCGACATGAAGTCAACATCATCTCGCGGTGGGAAAAAGTATTTTATTACTTTTATTGAAGATAGCACGAGATACTGCTATGTTTATTTACTTAATAGTAAAGATGAGGCAATTGATGCTTTCAAGCAATACAAGAGTGAAGTTGAAACACAACTAAACAAAAAGGTCAAAATGAAAGAAGTGATAGGGGTGGCGAATATGAATCTCCTTTTGAAGAAATATATTTGGAAAATGGCATTATTCACCAAACAACTGCCCCTTACTCTCCACAATCTAATGGAATTGCGGAGAGAAAGAATCGAACGTTGAAAGAGATGATGAATGCGTTGTTGATATGTTCTGGTTTACCACAGAACTTGTGCGGGGAAGCTATACTTACAGCTAACCGAATAATCAACCGTGTACCTCATAGTAAAACACAGTCCATTCCTTATGAAAAATGGAAAGGAAGGAAGCCCAACTTGAAATACTTCAAAGTGTGGGGGTGTTTAGCTAAGGTACAAGTTCCTAAACCTAAAAGGGTTAAGATAGGTCCAAAAACGGTTGATTGTGTATTTATTGGATATGTAACCAATAACAAGGCATATCGTTTTCTGGTTCATAAATCAGAAAATCATGAGATTCACGTTAATACGATAATAGAATCAGATAATGCTGAATTCTTTGAAACTATTTATCCGTATAAAAAGGAAAGTGAAGTGACCTACCAAAAGTCAAAACGACCTCGGGAGGAAATAACAGATGGTATGCCTAATGAGGAAAATCCGAGAAGAAGTAAACGTCAACGGACATCTACTTCATTCGGTCCAGATTTTCTGACTTTCCTGCTAGAGAATGAGCCTCGTACCTTCAAGGAAGAAATGTCTTCCTCAGAAGCACAATATTGGAAAGAAGCTGTCAATAATGAAATAGAATCCATATTGAGCAACCATACCTGGGAATTGGTTGATCTTCCTCCAGGTAACAAAACATTGGGTTCTAAATGGATTTTCAAGAAGAAAATTAAAGATGATGGCACTATTGACAAATACAAGGCAAGACTTGTTGTCAACGGATTTAGATAGCGAGAAGGTTTTGACTATTTTGACACATACTCGTCGGTAACAAGAATTACATCCATTCGGATGCTAATAGCGTTAGCCGCCTTATATGGTCTTCAAATCCATCAAATGGATGTAAAAACAACCTTCTTAAATGGTGATCTAGAGGAAGAAATTTACATGAACCAACCTGAAGGGTTTGTGGTTCCGGAAAAAGAAAAGAAGGTGTGTCGACTTGTTAAGTCCCTTTATGGACTAAAACAAGCACCCAAGCAATGGCATGCGAAATTTGGCCAAACCATGTTGTCAAATGGCTTTAAGATTAATGAATATGATAAATGTGTTTACATTAAGAACGTTCCAAATCATGTAGTCATTGTTTACTTATATGTTGATGATATGCTAATAATGAGAAAAGACATTGCCGACATTCAAGCTACTAAGCGTATGCTTGCTAGTAAGTTTGATATGAAAGACTTAAGAGTTGCCGATGTAATTCTAGGAATTAAAATCCAGAGGACTCCTCAGGGTCTAGCTTTGTCTCAGTCACATTACGTGAAAATGGTACTTGAAAAATTCAAACATTTGGAATTTAGAAGTGCAAGAACTCCAATTGACTTAAACCATCATCTTATAAAGAATAAAGGTGAAAGCACGTCTCAATTGGAGTATGCTCGTGTGTTGGGAAGCTTAATGTACATCATGAACTGTACACGACCTGATATAGCTTGTGCAATAAGTAAACTTAGTCGATTCACAAGTAATCCCAACAAACATCACTGGGTGGCAATGAAACGAGTTCTGGGATATTTGGAATATACCCAAGACTACGCTTTGCACTACAATAAATATCATGCGGTTATCGAAGGACATAGTGATGCAAATTGGATAACCGGCTCAACAGAAACAAAGTCCACAAGTGGATATGTTTTTATTGTTGGTGGAGGAGCAGTATCTTGGAAGTCTTCCAAACAGACGTGCATTGCTCGCTCTACAATGGAATCAGAGTTTATAGCTATGGATAAAGCCGGTGAAGAAGCTGAATGGCTTCGAAATTTCTTTGAAGACATTCCGTTCTGGCCAAAACCTTTGGCTCCTATTTGCATACATTGCGATAGTGAGGCTACTATAGGACGGGCAGGGAGCGTTATGTATAACAGAAAGTCTCGTCATATAAGACGAAGACATAACACCGTTAGACAACTACTTTCTAGTGGCATTATCACTATTGATTATGTAAGATCAAAGGATAATGTGGCGGATCCGCTTACAAAAGGCTTAACTAGAGAGGGAGTTGAGAAATCATCTAAGGGAATGGGACTATGGCCGAGGACAAGTCAACATGGCAGTAACTCTACCTAGAATTTTGGATATTCCGAGATCTAGGTTCAAAGAGCTAAAACAAAGTTGTGATTGACCGGTTCAACATTGTCAAAGTAAAATCTTTGGTCCATTCTCGTGATGAAGACAATGTTCAGTAACAAGGATAGAACTTTACACGTTCTTTACTGATTACCTAAGTTTGATGTGGATTTATCAAATAGTGTCAATCTAAAGGATTACACGTTTAGGAATCACCTATGTAAGTGTGAAGTGGAAGCCGCTTCAATGAGAATTCTGTAAGGCAAATTCTCTACGCACTTATGAAACCAGGCGGTGTTCATGGCTGAAACGAAGACAACAATGAGAACCAAAAGACGGTTAAGGGTTGGTTGTGTGACATATGGTTGTCTAGGTATACACTAAAGTTCGACGGTTCAAAGATATCAAATCTACCGATTGACCGAGTATATCCGACATATGTTCACTACGGAAAGTTCAAAGGGAAACCTACTTATCCAGATGTAATTAATCCTTACTTGCAAATCACACAGCTTTCATCTATAATCATTCTTGTTACAGCCATTCCCATTCATGTGGGGGATTGTTGGACTTTAAGCATTGGGCTTTAAAGACTTTAGGCATTGGGCTTTAAAAGTCTAAGAGTGTGGATTGGAAATGGTGGGAAATAAAATGGAAGGAAATAAAAATTTGAATAAAGTGAGCTTTTGTCTTGAACTTTGTCCCTCATTGGTGAGGGACAACTACATTTGTGTGTATATATATAGGATCACTTCTTAGAGCTCTTAAAAGGAGTTGAAGAGAATGAACCCTCGCGCCGTCGTCGCTCGCTCGCTCGGCTCGGCTTCGGCTTTGGCTTTGGATTTTGATTTGGATTAGGATTTGTCAAATGATCGATCGATAAGATTATCTTTTGGACAAAATTTATTTAATTAATTATTTAATAATTAATTAAAAGCCAGTCAGATAATTAACGAAATTAACTGAAATCTTAAATCCAAAAACGCTGAACGTTAATTATTCCCTTCTGAACAGACACTTTTCCTGAACAGACATCACACCTTTTTCGATAATTGCCTATAAATTCTGAGGCATGGCTGCATTTTCGACACACTGAAAAATTACAGAACTTCCTTCCTTCTGAAAATCCTGCATTCTATTTCGCAGAATCTCTTCTAAATTTGTAAGTGTGATTTTGCTTCGTTCTTTGAGTTCGTTGGTATCCTGCAGTTTGTATTGCCACTGTTGCAGGAAGGTTTATTCTGTTTCATCCTGGGAGAATTTAATCCATTACCTTGGTAACGTGTGAGGGGGTTAAAATTCCTTAAGGACGCACAAGCAAATTGTGGACTCGGAATATCTTTTATACTTTACTGTTTTCCCAGTTTTTTTCCTTCTAACAGTCTTTCTGATTTTGTGTTTTAACACAGTAACGATTACAAGCTTAAGGAATTTTATCTAACGTTTCTGTGTTGAAATATATATTAAACTGTTATCTATATTTTGTATACTGGTTTGGAGACTAAAGCCTTCATGCTTTCTATTCCAATAATTGTTCTGTCCGGTTTAAAGTATATCAAAACTTTACCGGAATAATAAACGTACGGGTTTGAAGTATATAAAAACTTCACCATTGTTACGTGTTGTATGTTTGGTTTGGTATTCAGTTTGAAGATATCAAAACTTCACTGATTTAACGAAGTTCTGTTTTGTTTCCAACTCTACAGAAAAATGACGAATGAAAACCAAACTAATGGAAATATTGCGGGAACGGGTGCTACTATTACGAGTGTTGCTGCCTCGTCAAGCCGTTCAACTCCTGCTCATGCTATGGCACCAGCAGAAAAACCTGGAAAGTTTTCCTGTATTGACTTCAAACGTTGGCAAATGAAGATGCTCTTCTATCTTACTACGTTGAGTTTGCAGCGATTTATCAAGGTGGATCCTCCGGTCCTGGCTGAAGGCACTCCGGATGAAGAACGATTTGTTGTAACTGAAGCATGGAAACATTCTGATTTCTTGTGCAAAAACTACATTTTGAGTTGTTTGGAAGAGAGCTTGTACAATGTCTATAGTGTCATGGAAACTTCAAAAGCGTTATGGAATGCGCTTGAGAAGAAGTACAAGACTGATGATGCCGGACTTAAGAAGTTCGTGGCTGCAAGGTTTTTGGATTTCAAGATGATTGACACTAGGTCAGTCATAACTCAAGTCCAAGAATTACAAGTCATTGTGCATGACCTCCTTGCTGAAGGTATGACCCGAATAAATAATTTTATTAATAAGATTTATCTTGTTATAAATTATGAATTTATTATTGAAGGTATGGTCATAAATGAGGCCTTTCAAGTCGCCGCTTTCATTGAGAAGTTACCTCCATTGTGGAAGGACTTTAAGAACTATCTAAAACACAAGCGGAAGGAGATGACACTTGAAGACTTGATTGTTCGTTTGAGGATAGAAGAAGACAACAAAAATGCTGAAAAGAAGTCACGTGGAAACTCGACAATAATAAGCGCTAACATTGTTGAGGAGGCGCCACAAAATAAGAAGAGAAAGAAGGCTTCTGGACCAAAGAATTACCCAAGCAAGAAAAAGTTCAAGGGTAATTGCCACAACTGTGGAAAATCTGGGCATAAGGTCGTGGATTGTCGTGCACCAAAGAATGATAAGAAGAAGNATTGCCACTGTTGCAGGAAGGTTTATTCTGTTTCATCCTGGGAGAATTTAATCCATTACCTTGGTAACGTGTGAGGGGGTTAAAATTCCTTAAGGACGCACAAGCAAATTGTGGACTCGGAATATCTTTTATACTTTACTGCTTTTCCAGTTTTTTTCTTCTAACAGTCTTTCTGATTTTGTGTTTTAACACAGTAGCGAATACAAGATAATGGTTACTAAGAAGGTGAAGTGAGAATTTTAGACTGTATCCACAAAATTTTATTTATTATACATTAGCCCAACTATATAATTTTTTTTATTACCAAAAATAGTTAAGCCCTAAAACCTAGGGTTTTCTGCTACCCTAAACCTTTTTTTTTTGGGTAAATCCACTAGGCAGGATGCCTAGGGCTAGTTTTTATTTATATAATAATCAAAATAAATAACAATGTCAGGAGGTCTTACGCGATGAAAGAAATAAACTTTGACGATTACATAGTTCCTATTATCAATATTGAGGACTGAGCCCAACATTGATATCACATTATGTAAGCTAATAAGATAAAGCAAATTATATATATAAACTAGCCATGAAATGTCTTCTCCATTGACAGCTTTTGAAAATCTTGTTCTACCATGTTTTTGATCATATTCCCAATCACGTATCACTTGTGTAACTTCTGTATCCTAAACTGGTCCATCCCATGCTGCATCTATCATGCTGCACCTATGAACCTGTATGACCACGTATTTTTTGTGAGGTAATTCTCGAGTTCTAAATCTGTCATGTGTTGCTCCTCTAGGTTGGCACCCTTCTTGATAAGTCTCATTGTATGTATGCAGTGGAAAGTATGTCCACAATGCAGCCTTTTCATCCAAATTTGATTGCCAAAAGTCCCCGTCCAGCATGATATCAACCAAAATTCTAGGCAGGATTTGCTTGCATATGCACTGTTGTGACAGTTGGTCGTATGATCTCCAGCTTTCCTCTGTGTTGTCTATTGCTTGGCACCTTTCTTGAGATATAGTAGTGTCAATATGTACTGATGCTTCATTGCTAAGTACACCCACAGCTCCCATAATTGAGTTCAAAAATCCCAGGTCTTGTGTGAAATTGCTGGGCATAAAATTGCATAATCCCTTACCTGTGCCTCATACTGCTACTCCTTCAAGGAAATGAGCAACATGTGCTAATACCACCCTTTGAATTAGCAGCATATAGGAGGGCATTGTTACAGTGTCTTTTCCTGCAAAAAAGAAAACAAGATTAGAGTAAAAACTGACCATCATGGCCTCCTCCCAAAGGATTTGGTTCTGATGATCTGCAGTATTATGCTTTCCTGTAAAGCTCATTGCCTGACTCCCTATATGTGATGCCCAAAGAATTGGGTGTACTTGTATTTTCCACCACCCCTCCTTTGGCTTGGTGATCCCCAGACTGTCCCTACTCCTCGATGGTTCATCTGACACTGCATTATGGATAGTTCTGGGCAGCCTCCTATAGTGATGGTTCCAATAAAACTTGTAGAAACATTGATTACCAAAAATCCTCCTTGCTTCCACGCTTGCCTGGCTCCCTGTATTTACTGTTTGGACAACAGCATCTATGTATACAATTGCTGTCCTCAGCTGCAGCAAATTATTAGCTGTGTGCTCTGCAATCACCATACACGAAGTTGTCCTGTTCACCCTTGATATCATGTGTTCTTTAGTGGTGTACTGCTTTAACTTTGTGTGGCACCATTCTTGGGGTGAATGTGAGCAAAATGTACTGAAAGGTGACTTTCCAATACCTTTATATTTCCCAGTAAAAGCTGCCACCAAACGACACTGCCCCATGCCAAAAAACTGGGTAGTCTACTCCTTTGCTCCTTTTTTTCCATGCTTGTGCATACCATGATTTCTAATTCAAGGGAGTGAGTACAATGTACTAATACCACCCATTGAAATTGAAGATCATGGTAAGGCATGATCACAATAATGTTTCCTGCAAAAAAGAAAACAAGATTAGTGAAAGAAGTGATCAACACCATCTCCTCCATAAGGAATCAATGATGTTGCCCTAAACATTTAGTTCTTCTCATTCTAATGGGAAAATCCTCCACCCCCGCCCCACCCCCGCCCCCAGCTCACATTTTCATTTGTTCTATGCATACAACTCAGTTGTATCTTCTCCTTTATTACCCCTTTCATCTTTATTCCACATTCATAATGGACAATTGGATTTGAAGAGAAAGCTCGGATTTGTCAACAACAACAATAATCAGTGTGATCCCACACAGTGGGGTATGAGGAGGGTAGTGTGTACGCTGACCTTACCCCTATCTTGTGGAGATATAGAAGATGTTTCTAATTGACCATCAACTCAATAAAGCATAAACACAAAAGTAATAAAAATAAAAATGACAAGAACAATAGTAAAAAAAACCATGGAACAACAATATTAATTGCAACAGGATAATAAGATGACCGAAATGAAAGAAACAACAGGTAGAATAGAACCTAATACCAACAAAATACGAGAGTGTGTACTAATACTACTGACAAAAACAAGGAAAACTACCTAACCTTCTAGCCAAATCCTCGACCACCATACCTTCCGATCAAGGTACATGTCCTCGGTCAGCTGGATTATCGTCATATCTTGCCTAGTTACCTCTCTCCAATACTTCTTCAACTTACCTCTACCTCTCTTTAGGCCCTCCAATGCCAACCTCTCACACCTTCTTACTGGGATATCTATGCTTCTCCTCCTCACATATACAAACAATCTAAGTCTTGCTTCCCGCATCATGTCCTCTATAGAGGCCACACCTACCTTGTACAAATATCTTCATTCCTAATTCTATCTATCATGGTATGCATGCACATCCATCTCAACATCCTCATTTTTGATCTGATCTGGCTGGACGTTTTATGTATTCGAGACTTGTTTCCCCTACTTGATGTTTTACATATGTGTATTTGATGTTATGTGACTTGCTAGGTCAGTTGGTGTATCTTCAGGTAAGTTTTAAATTCAATTTGGACACTTAGTCTCAAGGTTGGGTACTTAAGTTGAATCAGTTGAGCGGATTTTGAATTTTGTATAGACGGCCCCGGAATGGTATTTTGATGGTTCCAATAGGTTTGTATGATAATTTTTTTACTTCGGCGTATGTTCGGGTTTGGATTTGGAAGTTCGTAGGTTGATTTGGTCCTTTTTCGCAAAAGTTGGAAAGTTGAAGGCTTGGAAGGTTCATAGGTTTGACTGGGAGTTGGCTTTGTTGAAATCAGGTTTGGATTGCGGTTCGGGGGGTTTTAATAGGCCTATTGTATCATTTGGGACTTGTATGCAAAATTTGAGATCATTCCAAGTTGATTTGATATGGTTCGACATGAGTTTTGGAGGTTGTTCATTAGTTCATTAAGCTTGAATTGAGGTAGGATTCGTAGTTTTGATGTTGTGTAGTGTGATTTAGGGCCTCAAGTAGGTTCGTATTATATTTCGCGATTGGTTGGTGTGGTTGGACGAGGTCCTGGGGGCCCTGCGCGTGTTTCGGGTTGGTTTCGGATCATGTTGGATTGAATGGCATTGCGGTAATTTTTTGAGTCCTAGTGCTTTCGCACCTGCGATGGATGGTCCGCAGGTGCGAGGCCGCAGAAGTGTCTAGGTGGCCGATGATGCGGTGCGACATTTTGGCCCGCAAGTGCGGTTTAGCTGGGCAGACTTTATATTTCGAAGGGTTTGGCCATTTTTTATTATTTGGAGTTATGGAGCTCGGCTAGAGACGATTTTTGGAGAGGGTCTCACCACAATTGAAGAGGTAATTAATCATTAGTTTAATTTGGTGTTAGATATTAATTACCCATGGATTATTACACCTAGTTTTTGTGAATTAAAGGTGAAATTTGGGGATTTCTTACTATGATTTTGGAGAGTGAAAAATTGATGATTGAGGGTCAATATGAGGTTGGATTTGGGTAAAACATATATATTTGGACTCATATCAAAATGGATATCCCGGATTTGTGAGTTTTGACGGGTTCGGAGGTGCGGACCCGTGGTTGTTTTATTAGGTTTACTTTGAATAATTAATTCAAGATCATAGCTTTATTGTTTGGGCTTGTTTCCTATAGCTTTTGTTGATGATATTAAGTTATTTAGGCTAGGTCATGTCGTTTGGAGGTCGATTCGCGTGGGAAGGGCTTTTTGGAGTATTGATTCACGCGTTTTTGAGATAAATAACATATCTAAACTTTGGTTGAGGGTAATTATCTCTGTGGACTATGATACTTGAGTTGTGTTGGGGGTGACGCACGTGCTAGATGACGGGCGTGTGTGCGTACACTGGGGATTCATGATCCGGGTAGACTTTAGGCTACTAAAAGGCTTGTTTTCTTTCATGCTTCGTTATATCAGAGTTTTCTCTACTTGTATAATTATTTGAGCTATGATTCATGTTAGAAATTATGTCTAGGATATGTACTTATTTGTTTGAGACATGATAAGACTATTCTTGTTGTTTTGAGCTGTTTGCCTTAATTGTAGTCATATTCTCAGTCATAATTCCTCATTCGCTTGTTCTGTCTCAGTCTCTGTACATTATTTGTTTGTCAAATCACATGTTATTATTGCCTTC
The DNA here is from genome assembly GCF_001879085.1 of Nicotiana attenuata. Classification (NCBI taxonomy): domain Eukaryota; kingdom Viridiplantae; phylum Streptophyta; class Magnoliopsida; order Solanales; family Solanaceae; genus Nicotiana; species Nicotiana attenuata. Next base: position 366,374 of record NW_017670518.1, read on the forward strand.
TATATGTGATGTTGTTTGGGCTGAGTTCTATGAGATGTGAGCCATTGAGACTTGAGCGATTGGTCACTAATGTGGGCCATAGAGTTGTGTTGTGAGTTATGTTGGATCGGGTTGCACGCCGCAACGGATTGATAATTGGATTGGTTGCATGCTGCAATGATTTTATTGATTATCAATTAGTGCTTGGGCCAAGATCCGCCCCTCCGGAGTCTGATATTACAATAAGCGTAGCATAATAATATATATGTGCTTTGGTAAGGGGCATTTGTTCCACGCACCCGTAAAGTGCTGAGTGTGGTTGTGTGTGTGATGTGAGGGGCATTTGTGCCAGGCACATGTACAGTGCTGAGTGTGGTTGTGTGTGATGGTGAGGGGAAATTGTGCTAGGCACCTTGAGTGTGATGAGAGGAAGTATACTTGATGATTTCACTGTGACGTCGTTGACTTGGCATGTATATTTGACATGTAGGCATAGAGATGTATTTTTCTTATGCTAGTTGGTAAACGAAATGTCTTATCTATTGTTGAAAGTTTGGGAAACCAAAATTTCCTTGTTGAACTCATGCTTTGGTATTTTTGAAGAAATATTGGGCTTTGACTGTTATACTTGAAAAGATTGTCTAATTTTCTGTAATTGTGAACGAGCTGAACATGATATCTTTGAGTTACTTTTACTGTCTTCATTATATTATGAGTTGCTATTGATTATCAATGTTGGATAGTGACTTCCCTCATGCGCTCATCACTGCTTTCAGTTCGAGGTTAGGTTTGTTACTTATTGAGTACATGGGGTCGGTTGTACTCATACTACACTCTATTCTTTATGTGCAGATCCAAGTACATCGGGTGTGGTGATTGCTAGAGTTTGCATCGGCACCAGCTAGTGAAGACTATGAGGTAGTTGCTATGTCGTTCGTAGACCTTGAAGTTCTCTTTTGTTTATTTCTGTTATCATTGTTCTATCGTTCATACAGTTGTACTGTGGATTTAGCTATGTATTTTGAGATTATGTAGTGCTCATGTACTCGTTGACACCAGATCCTTGGGATGGTTGTAGTTGCGCTATTGTTGTTATTTCAGATATTTATGATATTTCTGTTGTTGAGATTGTTAGGCTTCTGTTGTTTGAGTTATTGTTATTGTGAAATTATTAGCTTGCCTAGCAAGCAGTGTTGGGCGTCGTCACGGCTCTGGTGGGAGTTTGGGTCGTGACACTACTTTGGCTGCCTTCATCTTCTGTATATGGGAGCTCTTGACTGGCCAACACTCATCCTCATACAACGTAATCGGTCTGACCACCACTATGTAAAACTTACTTTTAAGTTTTGGTGGCACCTTCTTATCACACTAACACCAAAAGTGAGCCCTTATTTCATACATCTCGCACCAATACGATGTGTGACATCCTCATCAATACCCCCACCCCCCCGTATAATTGACCTAAAGGTACTTGAAACTTTCTCTCTTAGGGATGACTTATGAATCTATCCTCACATCCCGATCCGCTACCTAAGTCGTATAACTAAGCTTTCACTCTAAGTATTCAGTCTTGGTCCTACTCAACTTGAAACTTTTAGACTCTAGTGTCTCCTTCCAAACCTCTAACCTCGCGTTAACACCTTCTTGCGTCTCTTCAAATAAATTATATCATCTGCAAATAACATACACCACGATACCTCACATTGAATGTGGTGCGTCAGTACATCTATATCTAGGGCAAATAAGAAAGGGAAAAGTGAAAATCCTTAGTGTAATCCCATCACGACTAGGAAGTGGTCTGAGTCGCCTCACACCATCCTCACCCGGGTCTTAGCTCCATCATATATATCCTTAATTGACTTAATATGTGCAACAGGTACATCTATAGCCTCCAAACATCTCCACAGAAGCTCCCTCGAAACTATATCTTAAGCATTTTCTACGTCAATGAACTCCATATGTAAGTCCTTCTTCCTATCCCCATAGTGCTCCATCAATCTCTAACAACGTGAATGGATTCCGTAGTAGAACGCCTCGACATAAATCCGAACGGGTTCTCCAAAATAGACACACTCCTCATCACCCTCAACTCCACCACCTTCTCCCAGACTTCCATAATATGGAAGCTCAGATTTATTGATTTGCCTATTTGCAGACAGAACTGTGCGTACATTAGATTGGGCATTATTTTTAAGGGATATATTGTGTAAGTTGTTCATTTGGTATGTGGTTACATCTCATCTACTTTGTTATTGTGCATTTTGGGTTCTGCAGATTTGAGCCCTACGGTTCTACAATTTGTTTAGTCACTCAAATACTAATGCACAATATACCATAGTTTAATAGACCACTGTAACCACGCCCCTGACTTCATATCTCTGTAATGACCCGACCGGTCGTTTTGAGATTTTGCACTTCGCTCGCCAGTTATTGGGCATGTCTAGCCCCGTATTATGCATTATGACTTATGTAAATCATTGGTTTTGGTTTCAGGGTAAACGGAATGAATTTGAAAGAACAATTCTCAGCTTGAAGCTTGAAATTTGAAAGGTTTGACCAAGTTTTGAATTGTTGGTATATGATCTTGGATCGGGATTTTTATGATTTGGTTAGCTCCGTTAGGTGATTTGGGACATAGGAGCGTGATCGGAATGCATTTTAGAGGTCCGTGGAAGGTTTAGGCTTGAATTGGCGAAATTGAGATTTTGGCGGTTTCCGGTTGATAGATGAGATTTTGATATAGGGGTCGGAATGGAATTCCGAAAGTTGTAGTAGTCCCGTTGTGGCATTTGGGATGTGTGTGTAAAATTTCAGGTCATTCGGACGTGGTTTGGTATACTTTTTGATCAAAAGCGGAATTCGGAAGATGCTAGAACCTTAGGCTTGAATTTGATGTGTTTTGGTGGTTCTGATGTTGTTTGAGATGTTTTGAAGGTTGGTATAAGTTTGAATGGTAGTATAAGACTTGTTGGTGCTTTTATTTGAGGTCCCGGGGGCCTCGGGGTGATTTCGGATGGTTGACGGAAGGTTTGGAATTGAGTTTGAGAGCTGAAGTCTTTTGATTGTTGTCATAACCGCATCGGTGGTTGAAGGATCGCAGATGCGACCACCGCAGATGCGGATAAGAGTCGCAGAAGCGGAAATGGTGAGGTTGGCAAGAAACCGCAGAAGCGGTTGGTGAAACGCACCTCCAATTGCGCAGGTGCGGCTGGTGCATCGCAGATGCGGAAAGCTGGAGAATAAGTGAGGACCGCAGAAGCGGTAATATGGCCGCAGATGCGGAACTCCTGGACCAGAAGTATATAATATTTCCCTTCGCGAATTTTGGCTAAAAACTCCATTTTTGGAGACGGGAAACGATCTAGGGCAGAGAATTCAAAGGAAAATCAAGATGAATCAGTGGGGTAAGTTCTCGAAGCTTCATTACTCGAGTTTATGATCATTTTATCATGGATTAATCATGAAATTAGTGGAAATTAAGTGTAAAAACTCAAAAAAACTAGGGCTTGGTATTGGAGACCTAAACTTGAGGATTTGGAGGACCATTTGTGGTTGGATTTTGGAACTTTTGATATGTATGAACTCGTGGGGAGATAAGGAACCTAATGATGTAAAATTTATCGAATTCCAAGACGTGGGCCCGGGGGTCGGGTTTTGGTAAATTCGGAATTTGCATTGTTTTTTGATTATTTTAGAGTGGGCTGCGTCCCATTAGCATATTTTGATGATTACGTTCTGATTTTGGTAGATTCGGAGCATCCGGAGACCGATTCGAGGGGCAAAAGCATTGCGAGCTAGAGTTTGGGCCGGATTGAGGTGAGTAATGATTTTAAATGTTGTCCTGAGGGTATGAAACCCCGGATTGCACATCGTGGTGCTATATTGAGGTGACGCACATGCTAGATGACGAGCGTGGGGTCGTGCACTATTGGGGATTGTGACTTAGTCCATCCCGAATGATTGTTTTACCGCGTATTTGATTGAAAACTATTTGTTATCATTATTTTTTGGGCCGAATGTCATATTTGGGCCCTGTGCCAACTATTTGGACCCTTAGGGGATCTTTACTGATATTTCCTCACTATTTGACTTTATTCTTGCACTCAGTCATGTTATATACCACTATTTTCATAACTTAGCCATGCTTACTCTTTTTAAATACATTAAATGATATTTTTAAATGATAAATGGACTGAGCATCATGTTTTACGTTTGCCCGAGGGGCTTATGAGATTCTGACTGATTTTGAGGCCGAGGGCCTGAGATTTTGTACGCTACGAGGTGGCTTGTTGATATGAGGTCGAGAGCCTATGTGATTACGCCGCGAGATGGCTTGTTATTGCGCTTGGGTTGTAAAGGGACCCTCCAGGAGTCTGTACACCCCCAGTCAGTGTGGGTACCTAGTATGATGATTTTGTTTATTATGTGAGGCCGAGGGCCGGATTGGTTATGCCACGAGATGGCTTGTTATTGCGCTTGAGCCGTAAGGGGCCCCTCCAGGAGTCTGTACACCCCCAGTGAGCCCGGGTACCCAGTGTGATGATCCTGTTTATTATGTGAGGCCGAGGGCCGGATTTATTATGCCACGAGATGGCTTGTTATTGCGCTTAGGCCGTATGGGGCCCCTCCCGGAGTCTTTACACCCCCAGTGAGCGCGGGTACCCAGTGCGTGTGATGTGTTGTAGCCCGAGGGGCTGTTGTTGTTTCATATTGAAGCCCGAGGGGCTGTTCTTGATCCATGTTGCCCGAGGGGCGATTCTTGATTTACGTTACGCCCGAGGAGCTGATTACGAGTGATTGTGAGGTAGCCCGAGGGGCTGGTTCTGTCGACATTATGCCCGAGGGGCAATTTATGGTACATTTTTTGCCCGAGGGGTTGTTAACGTTTCTATCATTTTTAACTCACTGTTTTATCACTTGTTTGAAACTATTGGAAGTTGCTTTTAAAAGGTTTTACTGAAACTGAGCTTAATTTACGAAGTAAATGATTTCTTTACAATTTTGGAAATGTACTGTATTTGCTGTAGCGTTATGACGTGGCTTACGTGTTTTCTTATTGCTCAGTCTGTATTTTTTTTATTACTCACAGAGTTGGAGTACTCACTTTACTCCCTGCACCTTGTGTGCAGGTTCAGGTATTTCTGGACCCGATAGCGGGTATTGGTTGCTCAGAGGCAGAGTCATCGGAGTTTAGCAAGGTAGTTGCCCGACGTCCGTAGCACTGCTTTTCTCCCTCTTTCCTTCCTTAGACTGTGTTTAATATATTTTAGACTCTTAGTTGTGTCAGACCTTGGTAGATGCTCGTGACTTGTGACACCCCGATGTCGGGCTGTGTTGGTTATTTTTCCACAAATTATGCTATTTCACTTATATTTTGGGATTATTAGCATGGCAATGACTTAAATTGTATTATTATAATTGTTTAATATGAATTGGGAGTTATGTCGGCTGGCCTTATCTTCACGAAAGGCGCCATCACGACCGGGGTCTGGGTTTAGGGTCGTGATAAGTTGGTATAGAGCCTAGGTTACATTGGTCTCGCGATTCATGAGCAGGTTTAGTAGAGTCTCGCGGATCGGTACGAAGACGTCTGTGCTTATCCTCAAGAGGCTGCAGAACCTTTAGGAAGAACTTCACATTCTTGAACTCTTATCGTGCGTCCTTGATTCAGCTGGAAATGTAACTCTTTGAATTCCTTCCACGCGTTCGTATGCGCACATGAGCGCTCTTGTGATCCCCTGATCGAGGAGCGAGATGTGATTTCTGTGCAATGATGTTGGGCCAGTCTGGAGGACTTGAGGCCGGGTTTTGCCTGTAGCTTGAGCACTGAGGTGCAGATTGTGTGAGCATGTGTTTTTTGAACTTATATGTTCGGTAGTGTCCCTATTAGGGAAGTGATGGCTGGATGACTATGTGATGAGTATGATGTGATTGTGAGATGTGTTCAAATGATTTGAATAAGACGAGAAGGTTTGCTTTGGGATAGTAAGAACTATATGGTGCTTGATTTCCATCGTGATCTGATGTAAAGCCCCGAGTTGTGGGTGTGTTGAAAGATCTTTTCAGGTTGCCTAGTTTGGGAGTTGAAGTAGATTTCACGTTGTGATATGAGTTCAGACTCAGGAAGATTTAGTGACTGCGTGATGTTTATGACGGTGGAAGGGTAGACAGAGATGTTAGTTTGAGGTGAAGCAGGTGGGTTATCTCCTGCGGAGTGTTCTGAAGGCCGTGTGATCCTTATGTTGTTTAAGACCTCTTTTGTCAGTGAAATATATGTGTTGCAATTTGAATTTTGATCGCTTAAGAGAGTGGGCTTGACTGTTACGAGGGTGAATGCGAGAATTGCAGAAGATTTGAAGTACTAGATGATACGTGTTGCACGAGCTTATGAGGAATTAGTTCAATCTCACTACGGTATTATGGCAGTAATAGAGTATGTTCATTATAAGTTATTGTGTGTTTTGATCTATGGCTTCGAGCCAAGTAGGGGAGTCTGCTGTCGATTAGTTCGTTGCACGGTTATGTGCTATGTTGGTTCCAGTTTGAGGCGTACGGGTGAATCAGTTATGGCTACGGAGATTGAGACCGAGGATGGCTCGAGTAAAGGAAAATTTTGACAAGGGTTAAATTATGCTTCATAGGTGTATGAGAATCACGGAATGTTTTCAGTGGTTATTGGTAAAGGATGTGCGGTGCATAGAGCCGGAAGTTGCTTGGTAGTAGGGGAGGTGACCTCATGCGGTGTCGGAGCGCTAATGAGATACAGGTTGTTCGGTTCAATTGATCAGTCTAATTGAGGTTTGAGTAGAGTGGATAACTCCCGAGGATGGTTCTAATGGGTTCAAGATTTTACATGTAATTATTAGAGATTTCCAAGTTATAGGTGTTGCTAGAAACTAAGGTTGCACTAGAAGGTGTCAAGACTAGTAGTATTTCTATGTCATTATGGGATTCTATATATCAGTATCAGGAAGGTAAAGGTAATGGCTTTGGATTCGCAGGAAGTCCCTTCAGGGTAGGTATTTTGAATGTGGTGCTTTTGGGAATAGTTAAGAGAGTATTCAGCGGCTTTTGAGCCTTAGACGGTGTGGTTTTATGCTTGGGTCTCCTATGGTGAGTCTGGGTTGTGGAAATTGTGGTGTTATAGCAAGAAGGAGTATCAAGTTGAAGGTAAATCAGAAGGAAACTCGGATATATGGGATAGCTTGGTAGTAGGCCGTATCGGCATGGTAAGGATATAATTAGTTCTTTGGATGCTTACGAGGTAATGAGTTTTTGTAGGTGTTTTGTGGCAATGCTCTTGGGTTTTAGTTACCTGCGTAGCTTGGTTTAGTTAGAAGGATTCAGTCTTGACGGTTTAGTCTTGTGCAAATTGAATTCGGAGAGTTCTTGATGGTTTTTACCACGGTTAGAGATGTATATTTGCTACGAGCGTGAGGAGCATGGAATGTATAGTGATTTTCTTCTAGATGGAATCAATGGAAAGTTCTTGGCTGGTTGAGTACATAGTAGTTGTGGCTCGTAGTGGATTATGAAGTTCTCTTATTTATCATGGGGTGGCATGGTACTATGTTGTGTAGGGTTGAGATTTGCATGTGTAAGGTCACGGTTCAGTTCTGAAAGGAAGGTCATAAATTCTTAAGCAGCATGGACAGTTTCAGATGAAATGATATTACTAACGGGTATGGCATGATGAAAGTATATATTTAAGAAAGGGCGATGTGTTTGAGTTGAGGATACTTCATTGGTATTGCGGCACTATCTTGTCTGATCGACTGTTGATATTCAAGGTTTGCTCGGTGGCACAGAAGAATTTTAGAAGTACCCCTCGTCGGATGATCGAGTATTAGGGATGTGTTGATTCGATTGTTATTGAGCTTATTAGTGATCTGGGGAGATCTATGCGTTACCTTTCCGTGTCGCGAAGCGTTGGGATTTGTTGGTTATAGGCACATGTGGTGCGATTTTATTGGGGGTCTCTCAGTGGAATTTGAGCGGGAAGAGTATTGGGTATTGCTCGGTGGATGGCGTATCGGTTGTGTCCTTTCGAGTTTGTGTGATGTTATGTCAATTGCTTCTCCATGGTTATAATGATTTGCTTTTGGTTCTAGACATCAAATTGTGCGTGGTTGTCGATTTTGAGCATAGTGACTAAAGGTGTTCCATGTGGACCAGTGTTTTGATAGGGTCGCGCATTTCATCGAAGTTATGTGGAGGTATGATCCTTCGGGTTAGATACGTATGTTCTATTTCTACGATGTGTGACGGGTTCTCAGCATTGTGTGTGGTGGTACTGGTGAGCTTGCGGTACAGCTCTCTCCATTGAGTCACTTTTCATGATTTGAATACGTTCGGATTGTTGCTTATTGGTGCGCGGGTTGCACGAGTTGTGGCTGTAGATCGTATTGATGTGTCATGTCCCCAGAGTAGTTGTGTTGGATTAGATGAGATCGTTGGGATGTAGAATGAATACAAACGGATTTTGTTTTAGCGTGTTAGAGGGATAATATCGATGATCGGCTCAAAAATTTGCTATGGTCCTTGCTAAAGGGGAAGTGGCTTCATGAATGGTTGATCTGACGATTGGTTATTGATTTTCTATGTGTTTCATTTATCATTGGCAATATATGAAAGTGTTGGAATGAGACTTTAGTTGATAAGAGGTTTACTATCAGTATTTGGTTGTTGTGTGCAGCTGCTGTGATTCGAAGTTATCGCTGCAAGTGTTTGAGTTATGGGGTATATCATGTAATTGCACCTGAGGTTGCAGGTATAGGTTATTACAGCTTGTTCGGGCTTATTCAGAGTATGGATGTGAGATTCTGATCTTGTGGATGATTTCAGAAGTGAAAATGTGGTTCTAAGGTTATGGGCTAGGTTGAATAGCGAAATTTCAGGTATATTGTGTTATCGGACCTATATGAGATAGGGTGACGTGGGTTCACCCCCGGGTATGTACATGGTAAGGTTATTCAGCGATTGATTGGCTTTTGGAACAACTCTGGGCACGTTCGAGGACGAACGTATGTTTAAGTGGGGGAGGATGTAACGATCTGACCGGTCGTTTTGAGCTTTTGCACTTCGCTCGCCAGTTCTCAGGCATGTCTAGCTCCGTATTATGCATTATGACTTATGTAAATCATTGGTTTTGGTTTCAGGGTAATCGGAATGAATTTGGAAGAATAGTTCTCAGCTTGAAGCTTGAAATTTGAAAGGTTTGACCAAGTTTTGACTTGTTGGTATATGATCTTGGATCGGGATTTTTATGATTTGGTTAGCTCCATTAGGTGATTTGGGACTTAGGAGCGTGATCAGTATGCATTTTGGAGGTCCGTGGAAGGTTTAGGCTTGAATTGGCGAAATTGAGATTTTGGCGGTTTCCAGTTGATAGGTGAGATTTTGATATAGGGGTCGGAATGGAATTGCGAAAGTTGCAGTAGTCCCGCTGTGGCATTTGGGATGTGTGTGTAAAATTTCAGGTCATTCGGACGTGGTTTGGTATACTTTTTGATCAAAAGCGGAATTCGGAAGATGTTAGAACCTTAGGCTTGAATTCGATGTGTTTTGGTGGTTTTGATGTTGTTTGAGATGTTTTGAAGGTTGGTATAAGTTTGAATGGTAGTATAAGACTTGTTGGTGCTTTTGGTTGAGGTCCCGGGGGCCTCGAGGTGATTTCGGATGGTTGACGGAAGGTTTGGAATTGAGTTTGATAGCTGCACATGCGGTACCGCAGAAGTATATAATATTTCCTTTCGCGAATTTTTGCTAAAAACTCCATTTTTGGGGACGGGAAACGAGCTAGGGCAGAGAATTCAAGGGAAAATCAAGGTGAATCAGTGGGGTAAGTTCTCTAAGCTCATTACTCGAGTTTATGATCATTTTTCCATGGATTAATCATGAAATTAGTGGAAATTAAGGGTAAAAACTGAGAAAAACTAGGGCTTGGTATTGGAGACCTAAACTTGAGAATTTGGAGGACCATTTATGGTTGGATTTTGGAACTTTTGATATGTATGAACCCGTGGGGAGATAAGGAACCTAATGATGTAAAATTTCCGAGACGTGGGCCCGGGGGTCGGGTTTTGGTATTTTCGGAATTTGCATTGTTTTTCCATTATTTTCGAGTGGGCTGCGTCCCTTTAGCATATTTTGATGATTATGTTCTGATTTTGGTATATTTGGAGCATCCGGAGACCGATTCGAGGGGCAAAAGCATTGCGAGCTAGAGTTATGGCTGGATTGTGGTGAGTAATGATTTTAAATGTTGTCCTGAGGGTATGAAACCCCTGATTGCACATCGTGGGCTATATTGAGGTGACGCACATGCTAGATGACGAGCGTGGGGTCATGCACTGTTGGGGATTGTGACTTAGTCCATCCCGAATGATTGTTTTACCGCGTATATGATTGAAAACTATTTGTTATCATTATGTTTTGGGCAGAATGTCATATTTGGGCCATGTGCCAACTATTTGGACCCTTAGGGGATTTTTACTGATATTTCCTCACTATTTGACTTTGTTCTTGTACTCAGTCATGTTATATACCACTGTTTTCATAACTCAGCCATGCTTACTCTGTTTAAATACATTAAATGATATTTTTAAATGAAAAATGGACTGAGCATCATGTTTTACTATTGCCCGAGGGGCTTATGAGATTCTGACTAATTATGAGGCCGAGGCCTGAGATTTTGTACGCCATGAGGTGGCTTGTTGATATGAGGCCGAGAGCCTATATGATTACGCCACGAGATGGCTTGTTATTGCGCTTGGGCCGTATGGGGCCCCTCCAGGAGTCTGTACACCCCCAGTGAGCGCAGAAACCCAGTGTGATGATTCTGTTTATTATGTGAGGCAGAGGGCCGTATTGGTTATCCCACGAGATGGCTTGTTATTGCGCTTGGGCCGTAAGGGGCCCCTCCAGGAGTCTGTACACCCCCAGTGAGCGCGGGTACCCAGTGTGATGATCTTGTTTATTATGTGAGGNATATCTCTTCAATTCCTCTTAGGCACGTTGGCATTCCGGAGTCCATTTCAAACTGTTTTTCTTTTTGAGTAAGGAGAAGAAATGATGACTCTTGTCTGACGACCTCGATATGAATCGGCCCAAGACCGCTATTCGCCCAGTCAGCCGTTGCACGACCTTCACATTGTTTACCACCGTGATCTCTTCGACGACTTTGATTTTATTGGGGTTGATCTAAATCCCCCTGTTTGACGCCATGAAGCCTAAGAATTTGCCCGAACCCACTCCGAAGGAACATTTCTTGGGATTGAGTTTTATGTTGTAGCTTATAAGGATGTCGAATGTTTCCTGCAAATGAGTTAAATGGTCCTCTATGCGCAAGGACTTAACTAGCATATCATCAATGTAAACTTCCATGGAATTGCCTATTTGATGTTCGAACATCTTATTAACTAGACGTTGATACCTGGATCCCGCATTTTATAGCCCGAAGGGCATCACATTATAACAGTGTGTGCCGTACTTCGTGATGAACGAAGACAGGAGTCTGTACACCCCCAGTGAGCGCAGAAACCCAGTGTGATGATTCTGTTTATTATGTGAGGCAGAGGGCCGTATTGGTTATCCCACGAGATGGCTTGTTATTGCGCTTGGGCCGTAAGGGGCCCCTCCAGGAGTCTGTACACCCCCAGTGAGCGCGGGTACCCAGTGTGATGATCTTGTTTATTATGTGAGGCTGAGGGCCGGATTGATTATGCCACGAGATGGCTTTTTATTGTGCTTGGGCCGTAAGGGGCCCCTCCTGGAATCTGTACACCCCCAGTGAGCGCGGGTACCCACTGTGTTTGACGTGTTGTAGCCCGAGGGGCTGTTGTTATTTCATATTGAATCCCGAGAGGCTGTTCTTGATCCATGTTGCTCGAGGGGCGGTTCTTTATTCATGTTATACCCGAGGGGCTGATTACGAGTGATTATGAGGTAGCCCGAGGGGCTGGTTCTATTGACATTTGCCCGAGGGGCGGTTTATGGTACATGTTTTGCCCGAGGGGCTGTTTACGTTTCTATCATTTTTTACTCACTGTTTTATCACTCGTTTGAAACTATTGGAAGTTGTTTTTAAAAGGTTTTACTGAAACTGAGCTTGATTTACGAAGTAAATAATTTCTTTACTGTTTTAGAAATGTATTGTATTTGCTGTAGCGTTATGACGTGGCTTACGTGTTTTCTTATTGCTCAGTCTGCATTTATTTTTATTACTCACTGAGTTGGAGTACTCACTTTACTCCCTGCACCATGTGTGCAGGTTCAGGTATTTCTAGACCCGGTAGCGGGTATTGGTTGCTTAGAGGCAGAGTCATCGGAGTTTAGCAAGGTAGCTGCCCGACGTCCGCAGAAGTGCTTTTCTCCCTCGTTCCTTCCTTAGACTGTGTTTAGTATATTTTAGACTCTTAGTTGTGGTCAGACCTTAGTAGATGCTCGTGACTTGTGACACCCTGATGTCGGGCTGTGTTGGTTATTTTTCCACAAATTGTGCTATTTCACTTATATTTTGGGATTATTAGCATGTTAATGACTTAAATTGTATTATTATAATTGTTTAATATAAATTGGGAGTTGTGTCGGCTGGCCTTGTCTTCACGAGAGGCGCCATCACGACCGGGTCTGGGTTTAGGGTCGTGACAGTCTCCAATGGCAATCTCCTATTTGATAGCACTTATGGCTCTTTGCCCCTTAATTGAATCCTTGATTCATCATGAGGCTTTCTGAGAGTTCATCCATGGGAATGGAAGTTCTTTTACTATGTGAATCGGTATGATGTTTACTGAGGATCCTACATTAATATCGATTCACCTTTTTATCGCGTATATAGCCAACCATGTATAAGGGGCGATTATGAGGAGTGTCACATAGTAGAAAGTCATCACTCGTGAATGTGACTTTTTCTTCGCAAGCATTAACTTCTTGGTGAATACACTCAGTGAGCTTTTCCAACTTTGAAGATGGTGCCAATGGTAGGTCTTCACTCTTTTCTTCTCCTATATTAGCAGTGGAACAAGAGTCCTCGTTACCATCAAGGGAAGTCTTCGTGCGAAACCCACTTGGTCAGAATTCTCCTAAAATCAGTAAGTGTAGTGGCTTTTAGGGGTGGGGCACCTCCACTTTTATTTTCTTTAGATGCTTAATTGTGTTCTGTTTCCTTGGTCTTTCACCTTCATTTTTCCTGTTGGTTGTTCGATTGATTCTTTTTGTGAACTTCTTTTGTGGCATCTACGACGAGTCACCAAGGTCCAACCTTCATCATCAAGTTGATCAACTTTGGCTTTATTATTCTCCTGCAATTCTTCCTGTTTACTTTCTCTAAAACTATATATTTTAGCTTAGTAGAATGAGCCAAAGGTGGTAGTAACTTGGTTCACACATTCCTTCTCGTCTTCAAGCATAATCTTATTTTCACGATCCAAGTCCATAACTTTGTCCTTTGAAGACAGAGCACTTCTCAATAGGGTGACTCACAAGTCAATGATATTTGCAGCAATCTAGGTCATTAGTTTTCCCCACTTTATTTGGATACTTCATCTCCAGAAGCTCAACGAATTTTAGCTCGAGAAGCTCATCAAAAATTACAAGCACATCATAATTTAGAAACACGTACTCCATTTCTAGCATCTCTTTATGAGTCAACATCCTACTTGGCTTATCTTGTAAGGAAGTTGTTTTCATACTTTTCTTCTTGCTTACCTTAGTTGTGAAATCACTAGCAAGCTGTTGATATTTAAGCTTCTTTGCTTTCAGATTTGGGTATAAACTTGTTCTATTTTTTGACTTCTTATTTGTCGTTCCTTTTGTGAGGCTCGTAGAAAGGCAGCCTTTCATTTCTAGCGGAAAAGATGCTTGTTGACGGGAAATTTTGACCCCCCTTTTAAATTAATTTATTAATACTTAATAATTTACAATAAATATTTTTAAAGTATTTTCTAGAAACATATACTTATTTTTACAAATGACTAAGTATTAGTTTTAAAAATAATCGCGTAGTATTAACATTATGTAATTACAATATATTTACTATTTTAAGATTATTAAAATAATTCTTATATATACATTACATAGGTTCTATAATTAATTTAATGAATTACTCTTTAATTTCTAGTTAATTAGACTATTATGTGAAGTTCGAAATTAGTATTGCAATTTAGAAAATAAGGTATTTTTATAAATAGTTAATTAAAATAATTAGTAGTATATGTAGTAATTATAATTTTTGCCGCATTTATTGAAAATTATTAAGTTTATTTAAACTAAATTCAATAAGGGATTAAAAGACAAAAAGGCTACAATTGCAATTCTCAATCAAGTGTAAAATGGCCATTTCTTAAATTTAGTTTAGCCTAATTATCAAGCCCAGTCCGAAATATACCCAGTCCAAACACTCCTCTCTTTCCACTGTGGCAATCCGTGCTATCTCTTTTGCACCAATCACCATGTGCCACATCACCTCTCTATAACACACACACACAAGAAACACAATGAATATGAGCCGTTTGTTCCTCAAATCAACGGCTCACAATTGGTCTCCATTTTCTCTTTAATTCAAATACCCAGAGATCTAATCTCAACCATCCAATCAAAGTAATCCAATGGCCATCGATTTTTCCCACTTAAATTATTTCAAAATTTCCAATTACTCAAATAATCGAAGGCGTTGATCAACAGATCCAACGGCTCTCGTTCCACCTCTCGTCCTTAACCTAGAGACCAACCCCTATTCCCCCCAAAACCCTAATCATTCACTCAGAGACCAGTCATCCTCATTTCCCTTTCCTCTCTCTTTTCTCTCATCTCCATCAACCAGCAATCAAGGAACCTTGCACAGATTTGTGCATGGCCACTCGAAAAAACTCTGGATCATTTCTTTTGTCTCTCTATCCGCGAATCGAGCTTGCTATTTTCCTCTTTCCATCACTAAAACTGAAATGCCCAATTCGGAAACCCTAAGCTCAAAGCCTATTAGTCTGATTCCTTCCTTGTTCTTTCAAATCAAACATACAGAACACTCATCTTCTCCCTAGGCTATGAAGCTTGTTGGTTTTCTTTTTGTTTCACCGATGAAATTTCAAAAGCCTCAATTAAGAAATCACAGACCAAAATGTGAAACTTCAAATCTCTGAATTTCCTTCATGTTCTGCTAAATCGAAGCATGCATGTGCACGTTTCAGAGCCTCATCATGATTATTCGCAGTCCAGAGGTCAAATGCAATGACCTCTGGACATTGAAGATTTGACCGATAGGTTTTGCCTTCAACGGTCAGGTTTCTTTACTCAGGTAACTTGTTTACCATTTTTTCCCCTATGTCTCTCAGATTTTCACTTGATTTTGCTATCATCATCAATCTTTCGTCACTTTCAACTCACAATTTTTAATCCGATTGAAACCTTAGAGCCTTAATGGCACTATAAAAAGGGCTTTTAATGTTCTCACCTAACAATATCTACACAATCATCTACCACAACCTAGGATGAGTGACTACACGAACAACCTAATAGAGAAAACAACCAATAGCTACCTAAGAGTAATTCTAAGATCTCAGAAACCTAGGGTTTCTTACTGATTCTTGTTCTTTTGTTTTTTAGAGTGCTTTCACAGCTTCGAGCTTGAAATCTTGGGTCTTAAGCAATTAAGAAGGATCCCTATTTGGTCTCCTGCCCTCAAAAAGGTCAGTATTCCTCTAACTTTTCTCTTTTGATCATCTTCTTAGGATATTATATATGTGCTTGTTGCCTTCTGTGTACTATCGTCGTTTATGTTGCTCATAACTAGTATAGAAATGTAACTTTCAGTTTATGATAAGTTGTGGTCTGCTCATGATCACTTATCGTGCATTTTAAGTCTTTAATTAATGGTGATCAAGTTATTATGTGACTGTTGATGACTTTTATTTTTGAGTTTAACAGTCTGCATGATTAAGCTGTAATGCGCCTTGAATGACTGCTCATGTTTACCTAAACTTCATGGTCTTTCATTGATGATTCTACTGTGATCTTTACCCTTACATATTGTTTCCCTTCATTCGGTTTGTCTTGTCGAGTTTATTGTTTGATAATCCTAACTGAGATGAACTTAAAAGTTCATCAATTCATATAATCCACCATTCAACTATAGTATGAAAAATCTAAGTGTTTAGATGTTTTCCTTCTCTATACCTATATGTGCCAACTCCGAAGGAACCTTCTGGTTATCACTATGACATTCTCATGATTTTATCTAGTTATTGGTTGCTTTTGTCTGAAATAATCTTGTTGAGTTGAAATTTCTTCTTTTCATGAATACTAATAGTTTTGTTGTATATATTCTGTTAAGATTAAGCTATCCTCTTTTTCACAAAAAAGTAAGTGGTAGTGGCTGTTAAGTTGAATTTAGCTATCTCATGTTTAGATGTAACCATCAACTGCATGTTTAAGTCAAAGCCTATTTACGTGTAATATTTTCTTGTCTTTAATCTCTTTTGTGACACTGCTGACTTTGTGAATCTTATATCTAGTTTTGGGAGGGTTTCATATCTATCAATTCGATCAAATAGACTGAGCAATATTCACCGTTTATAGATATTGAAATGAATGTCTTCCCATTACTGATTAACTCCTCGTTAAGTTATCTTCCATAAAAGGAGGACCTAATCATTCTAATTATAGGTCAACTGATAATTTTAAGGTTGAGTATGATTACTTCACATTTAGATACTAATTAAGGCAATACACCTGAGTTAAACTTGTTTTGGTATAACACTCCCTTTGTCTATAACTCCCCTCCCCCCTCCTTCATGAAATGACTAACTTGATTGTATAACATGTAGAGCTCCCACGTCTGTATAAGATTACAACCTCACTTGAAGTGTCTATGTATAACTGACTGAATATTGCATGTATATATGTTTGACTTCATGATTCCATGCTCTTGTTTTGAATATATACGCAGTCCTCTCTTTTCTGCTATTCCGAAATTGAACTTGATTTTCAATCCTATGAGAAGTTTCCTATTGCTACTGATTGAACATAATAGTTTATTTAAGGTTAATACTCCTGTGAATGTGATCCTGTTGAGCACCTTAGGAATACCATGTTTAGATCAGTGAACTTGTAGTCATATTGAGAGTGTTGACCATGTTTCTGTAAAACTGATTGGTTGTAACTATTTTTATCTTAACCTTTACTAATGCCCTTTTAAGAGGTTCCAAGTAGTGATATTAACCCATGCATGTGCTAGTGGCAAGACCCAATCTAATCAATCTATAATTAGTCTATCACAGTAGAAATATCTACATTTTCTGGGTTGCTGCACAATTTTGTATCCCTTACCTTTCCTTTAAATGTATATGCCTAATGTTAGAAATTTAACATCATACCATGATGTTTCCATCCTATATGAGCTCGAAGTATGACCTTTAGATTTACCTGATATGTTTATTGTTCATTTGGTATCAAAATGTAGTTTGTGTGCCCTTATGTTATTCTGTTAGAAGGAAAAGTATACTTCTATGGTTGGGGGTATTATGGTAGTTAGTTTACATTAAAAGAGCCTCATTGGCACTAAAACCCATAGGGGAAAGTGAGTCATAAGTGATTAGGGTTATTTGGGAATGGAGTTTAACTCTAGGTTGGGCTGCTTTCCCCGGTACAAGCATTGCCCTGGGCCTTGAGTCCCTTGGGAACTTTTAAGTGTCGGGGGATCAAAAGGGGTATCAACCTTGATTAGAACTCCCTCCTTAGCCTTTAATTCATTGACACTTTTGGTTCTTTAGGGATTTAGTATTTAATGACAACGAAAGGTTTTCAATGTAAATTATTTGCCGTGTATAACCACCACATTAGTACAAGTTCTCATAGTGTTAGAGAATTGATGTTTTAATATGATTTGTTTCAGTCGTTTGTTTATATACTTCGTATATGGTTGAATATGCTGAAAACATGGAGCATGTATCTAATGATTTCCTCTTCTTTTTGGACATGTTCATCCATTTGGGCATACCGAGTTCCTAAGGGACTTAGTCCCAATCCCAGCCTTGTTGCATTTTTTCTGGAAAGTCCAAAATCAGTTTTACCTGCATCTCTTTACTGTTGGGTCTGCCTTCTCGAGGCCCAATTACCAGAGTCCATTTCTCTTTCCCTCAATTCCTTTTGTTATTATTTATTGTTTCGTTAATCTAGTTTACTGCTTCATTACCTTTTATCTACTGCCTTGTCGCTCTGTCGCATCTTTGTTGTCTTGTATTCAACACTCATATATTAGATCACATACTTTATTTACATGCTTTAATACCGTATGAAACATAGACAAGCCTTAAACAATACAAGATTATGAAAAGAATTAGTTAGTAATTTATCCCCATTTTGTTAATTATATTTGTTCATATCATAATATGTTCTCGCTCACTTTCCTTTTCTTAAAAGATTTTGAAGCCCAAAATTTAGTAAAAAAACGATCCATTTTCAAAAGGAAATCAAATTCGAATCGTAAGGCTAGAAAATTGACTCTTTCCAAAGATCAAAGTGTTGCTGCCCAGCAAGAATTTCAAAACCATTTCTCAAGTCAAAATTTATGATTTCAAAATCTAAGGTATTGTAGGTTCACTTCTTACAAACACCTTTTAGAATTACATGAACACTTATTCCCAAAATCAATTGTTTTCATAACTTAAACCTCTTTTTACAAGCTTTATAAGAATATAGACCACTTACATACATATTTCAAAACACTTTCAACATATTCTAGACTCCTTTAAAAATTCACATCCTTTTAATGGTCTCACGTTCCTTTTATTAATATCATGCTCTCCCTTAGATTTACAGTAAGCCATACTCTTTAACAGTAATTAAGCATAGTACAAATAGTTGATGCCAAACCTAGTCTAAGTCCTATGGAGCTACCTCAGGTAAATTTTAAGGGATGCCTAATACATTCCCCTTAGAAGAACAAGAACCCTTACCCATAATCTCGCCGGTTAGCAGACTACTAAAGAATATGACTTAGTAATTAAATAGGTACCCTAGCATACCTTTAAATATTAGGTGGTGACTCTTTTTTATCAACAATAGAGAAACCACAGGTTGAATCTTGTTTTGACTAGTGCAAAATAGGGTGCAACAACATAGCGACTCTGCTGGGGATTCACAGTTAGGTTTTGACCTTAGCAGACTTAGACTAATTTGTCATCTAGATTTATTTGTACATTGCTTTAATTGTAGATAAAATTGCAATTACGTGCTTACTTGCTTTATTTGATCTTTATGCTTACTACCATGCTTATTACTGCTACACCCTTGTCTGTTATTGTTTTTATACATTGTCATCACATTTCTTCCTATCGAGTCTTGGTCGTACACTATCACACACAATGGCACGCGAGGGTTGTCTTTTACACCCCTCCGAACCTTCTTTTCAAAACTCGCTAGTTTCAGAGAATGGCTTTGTCAGGTCAACTGACATAACTTCTCGCAGCTTTCAGTCCAACTCTAAAGTAAGAAACACTCTACTCTAGTAGAATAGGTCATACCGCATAGACCATAGGTGAGTCGGTCCTTGGCACCGACGCACAATTAGGAAAGTCACCCTAATGTCAACGGGTCATGCACCCAATGACATGACTTCTATGGAAAGACAAACAAACCTGACAAGACAATTAAAGATCCGAAGCAAACACTTACCAAACATCTTTCTTTACCCACCTTAGAAAAATGGAAATCAACTAAAATATCCCTAAGATTAGCATGGTAATGGGAGCACCACATAAATTGAAACAGTATTGGAAGAATATTCTTCCGGAATACGAAGATGAGGTTCGGACGCACGTGGGAGAATTAACCATATTGCTGAACATCCAAGCTGATAGGGTGCTCACTCGCCCGTTGATAGAATTTTGGGATCCGGCTAAGGTGGTGTTCAAATCTGCCAGCAATGAGTTTCTACCGACATTGGAAGAAGTCACAAGTTTCACGAAACTACCATTTAATGGAAGGAAGACAATTTTGCCAGTTTCTATGCCCGATTAACGGTTCTTGGATGCCTTAGGCCTGACCAATAGTAGGAGTCTCCGAAGTATCAAGGACAGATGGGTGAGCCTCGACCAGTTGTTGGACAGATTTGGGCATCGTGAAAGCTACGAATGGTATTCAGGAGAGTTTCAATGTGACCAAGCAACGTGGGAGAGTCTTAGGCCTATCACTTTCTCAATGGCACTATTGAGACTATTGGTCTTCCCACAGCGAAGGGGTCGGATCAATATCAACCTATTACCTGTGGTTCTAGCGACCTTCCGTGGAAATCTTCAAGCTACTTTGGTACTGATGGTGTTGGGTGAGATACTGAGGGCTTTGTTTGCATGTTCACGAGGGTATGATTTCTTTAAAGGTTGTAACTTGTTGCTTCAGATCTGCGCTACTGAACATTTCTTCTAGCGAGAGGCCATCATCGACTACTTCGTGGGCGTCAGCAATATGATCCGCAGCCACAATGAAAGAATAAGACATTGAGTCTCCCCACATGGACAAGAAGAGTGGAGGGAAATGCTGACAACCTTAGCGGGGAATGGATCAACTGGAAGCTATCCTGGTTAGGTGGAACAGCAATCTTGAGGACTCCTAAAAAATACTTCATTGAGATGATCAGACTCGAAGGTATTCAACCATACTCACCCCTGTGGGTCCTCAGACAATTCGGGATGATCCAAGATGTGCCTCTGTGGACAAGGACAGCGCTATATGAGGATGAGTACAATGGGCATATTCTAATCCCCAGGATAAGAAGGCTACAAGAAGAGTGGAACGACCTGGTCAGAATGTCTATGGGTCAAAACTCGTGCTGTAGTCCTGAGTATTACGTCTGGATCAATGAGGAAGAAGAGCTGGCCCAGCCAAGCAGAGAGGGTATAGCCTAGTTAGCGGACGTGGTGGCTGCTTTGAAAATTTACCACGAGATCATGCCACATTATCTTGTGACCACTTCATTGCACCGTCAAGTGGTCCCAGGATCCATTGACCACATGTTGCCACTTGATGAAGACGATGATCGGGTATTGGAATGCATCCAAATAAAGTCTAGCACAGAGCCAGAAGAAGATCCGGAGGAGGAGTCAGATTTCAATGATGATGAGGAGTTTGAAGAAGACCCCGAGGAGGATCCGAAAGAGGAGCCAGAAGAAGAGGATGATGAGGAAACAACTCAGGGGATGGCTATTAGAGTTGGTTGATTTCCCTTTCTTTCCCACTTTGTACCTTTATCCTCAATTCTCTTTTTACTTTCCAAAAGGGCAAGTCGTCAAAGCCCATGCAATTCTATGAAACAGTGATGTAATCTTTGTTCCCACTTGTACCAGTCCAAATTATCAATGAAAACAAATTGCTTCGGATCTAAACGTGTCAAGTCTAAATGTTTGTCATCTATCTGCGATTTAGGCCTACCTCCAGCAATGAGAGGTCCCTACGAATTCTAGGAAAATGTGTTAGCCTTAATGCACGAATTAATTTCTCTATGTGATTTCCTGCTTATATAAATGAAGAAACTTACTCTTGTTCCTTTTTCTTTTCTTTCTTCTTATTTTTCTTCGTGTTCTTTATTATTACCCCCAAAAAGAAAGTTGGTTTGTGTCAACCAAAACTGGCGGAACCACCATACAACCTAAGGTCAACGGGAAAGATGCCAGCTACAGAAAACCCAACAGAACATGCTCTGGTCATAGCCGACAGCCTAGGGCGATCGGGGAAAAAGACGACACCAGAAATGATGAACACGTGGCTAGGATGGCCCAAGAAAAAGAGTCATTAAGGGAGGAGGTACAACACATCAGGGAACTAGTGCACCTAGCTGTGACAACACTTCCTCAACCACCTCGATTCACTTCTTTGGATTCACTCCCTGACCACTTTCCATCCACGTCACGCCAAAACAACAACAACCCAACTTCATATCCTACCACTCAAGTCATACCTCCAGAACGTACCACAGTATGTACAAACACTACAAACTCGCCTATTACTACCAATTCAACTACCCCTCCTCATGACAGAGTCACTTTCACCACTAAGCAACACATATCGCGGCCTATGAGCTATACGTTCCCCTTGTATACACCACTTCCGAACCTATCTTTACAGCAACTGTCACGGTCAGGGTACCTTATGAGATTGATCAATACGCTGAAATGGAGAGGAAAGCCATGCGTAAGGAAGAATAGTCAGTATCTGAGCAGTTGCAAAGTTTGAGAAGACAAATGAAGAGCCTCCAAGTGGCCCGAGGAAGTGAAAGTTTGGATTACGAGGATCTGTGTATTCATCCGGATATGGATATTCCAGCAGCGTATAAAGCCCCAAAGTTCCATATCTTCGATGGGACGAGTGATCCCCATGCACATTTGAGGGCATATTGTGACAAGTTAGTCAGAGTGGGGAGGAACGAGAATCTAAGGATGAAGTTATTTATAAGAAGTTTGACGGGAGAAGCACTCACGTGGTACTCGACAGGATCCACGAAATTGGAGAACTTGGCAAGATATGGCGGAGGACTTCATGATTTGTTTTCGATTCAACACAGAGATCATTCCCGATAAGTTTGCATTGGTGAACCTGCAGAACAAACCATCCGAGCCATTCCAGGAATATCCACGTCATTGGAGGTCAGAGGCTGCCAGGGCGCAACCTCCGCTGGACGACAGTGAATTAACCAAGTATTTCATAAGAGCCCAGGAAGGGATATACTTCGAAAAGATGATGGGAATGATGGTACATAAATTCCCCGAGCTGGTAAAGATGGGAGATTTCTTAGAAGATGGCATAAAATCTGATAAAGTACAATCCATGGCAGCATTACAAGCATCCAGCAAGTCCATCTAATCAGGGTCGATCGGTAGCGAAAAGAAGAAGAAAGAGGAGGTCTCGGCACTCGTCCCTTACTACCAACCCAACTCATATCATGTAAGCACTTTTTATTCCCCAACCTACCATTCACCACCACCCACTTACGCTCCAGTCTATAACACCCAGCCATATTACCACCCTCAACCACAATACAACCCTCCTTGAGCCAACAACAACCAAAACCCACAACGACCATATGCTCTTGTCCAAACCACTACTCACCAAAATAGGCCGACATATGCACCACGCCCTCATCCCAACATTGAAGAGAGGTTTCCTAAAAATTATACCGTGATTGTTAAGCCTATAGCCCAATTGTTCGAGAGATTGAGAAAAGCGGGATTGATACACCTAATCGAAGGAAGGGTTCCTGAATACCCCTCCTAGTATTTTGATGCCACTAAAAGATGTGTGTACCATTCCAATGTACCTGGGCATGATACTGAAGATTATTTTAAGCTAAAAAATAAGATTGAAATGCTGATCAAGAGCAGAGCCATCCAATGCACTCCGGCGCCCCCCAATGTGAATCGCAATCCACTACCAAATCACCAAAATCAGGGAGTTAACATGATCATGTTGGAAGAGTATGACCTAAAGAGAATGAGTATCACTATAAGAAATGTAGAAGCCGCCAGAATCCCTCCTCAAAGAGCTCCAATGATTACAGTACAAGTGAAACCTACAGTGACTATTCAGACTTATCAGCGACAACTTGTCGTTGCTACAAAAGATGAGGAAGGTCGGGAATACAAAATTGTCCCATGGACGTACCAGCAAAAGGGAAAGGCAAAGTGACAAACTGTGCCAGAGCCTATGGTATGACTAGGTCTTGTAAATGCTACGCTCCTGAAGATGTCAATCGAGGAAACTTGGGAAGATAGCAAATTCAAAAAAGGAACATAACAGATCCAGAAGCCGCTGAGTTTAGGAAGAGAATGTCAAGCAAAGAGAATTCTGTGGAGGAGGAGCTGCAGAAAACTCCAGCACAGGTATCAATCATGGATCTGTTAATGAGTTCCGACAGTCATAAAGACGCCCTGTTGAAAGTACTAAGTGGGGTAAGTGTACCAAGTAACACCACTAGTAAGGAGTTGGCTGCGACAATTGGGAAAATGGTCGGAGAAAACATGATCACTTTCAGAAGAGATGAACTTCTTATTGAAGGCGCAAGTCACAACAAGGCTATTCACATCACTGTCAAATATGGGGACAAAGTGGTGTCCCGGGTGTTGGTCTATGGAGGGTCAAGAGTCAACATTTGTCCGTTCTCCACCCTGCAGGAGATAGGGATTCATTTGAGGGAAGTCAAGGAAAGCCGCGTAAGGGTGAGAGCCTTTGATGGTTCGCAAAAGGATGTTATTAGAGAAATTTATTTGGCCTTGCATATCGGGCCGGTCGAATTCCCCATATTGTTTTAAGGAATGGACATCTCCTCTTCTTACAACTTGTTGTTGGGCAGGCCCTGGATACATATGGCAGGGGCTGTGCCATCCACTTTGCACCAATGCATGAAATTTGAGTGGGGACGTCAGGAGATCGTGGTTTATGGCAAGTGAGGTCACGCCGCCTATTTGGAGTATGTTGTTCCGTTTATTGAAGGGCTAGACAGAGTTGTTTTCCATGAGGTGGAAATCATGCAGACTACCGAGATGGAAAAGACTGAACAAAACTTGGGAATGCAGTCGCCGTATAGATCCAAGAACTATGAGGGAAATGAAGAAATATGGATACATGCCGGGAATAGGGCTAGAAGCTAGTTCGGACGGAATCACAGAGCAAATTGAACATAATGGGCAGAAAGGAAGGGCCGGCGTAGGATATCAGCCTTCGGAAGGGAAAGTTGGTACCATTAGCTCCAGGAAAAAGATTTTTGTGCCAGAGCATGTTGCAAGTATGGGACATAATTCAATACCCAAAGATGATATCATCGACGGGATGGGAAAGCTGTTCGTGAATATCATTGAAGAATGTTTTGAAGGGACTGACATCAAGACACCGACTATCAGGGATGCTGAACCAGGGGAAGAGATGTGAAATTGGACTGCCAGTCCATCTTTGGTTCGACGGGAGTCTTGGTAGAATGGAACTGTAAAAGTTTTCTTTTGAAAAGTGCACGGTCAATTGAGGCATGCACCGTGTTTGTACCTTTTTGTCATTTGCCTCATTTGAATGCTTAAGACGTTCCTTTTTTGATGAAATAAAAAGAATCACTTTCTCAAATATTGCAAACTTTATTTACCGCTTTATTTATACTTAGCTTTTCTTTTCAGTAATCAAACTGCTAAAAACCCGCATTTCACAATTATGGCATGTAACGAAACCGTCAAGCGCAACGACCCAGATTATGAAGAGTATGATGAGAGCATGATACCTGACAATCTCCCATAGGAAATCGAGCAGTTGGAAAGTCAGAAAAAGCCCAATCTCGAAGAAACGGAAGTGGTCAATCTTGGAAATGAAGAAGGCGTAAAAGAAATAAGAATCAACATTCATCTAGAAGCCAAGCAGAAGGAAAGGCTGATTGAGTTCCTCCGACAGTACATCAATATGTTGGCATGGTCCTATGATGACATGCCAGGATTAAGTACTAACATTGTCTCGCATCGACTGCCCACCGATCCTACCAGATCGCCAGTTAAGCAGAAACCCAGGAAATTCAAACCTAATTTAAGTCTAAGGATAAAGGAAAAGTGACCAAACAGGTAGAAGCAAATGTAGTAAGAGTCACCAACTATCCAAGCTGGTTGGCAAACATCGTCCAAGTACCCAAGAAAGACGGAAAGATCAGAATATGTAAGGACTACCGAGACCTCAACAAAGCTAGTCAAAAGGACGATTTCCTTTAGCCAAATATCCACATCCTCATCGACAACTGTGCGAAGCACGAACTGGGGTCGTTTGTGGATTGTTTCGCTGGGTACCGCCAAATCTTGATGCACGAGGAAGATGTAGAGAAGACGGCCTTCACCACGCCTTGGGGAGTTTATTTTTATAGAGTCATGTCGTTCGGTCTCAAGAACGCCGTTGCCACCTACATGAGGGCCATGACGACCCTTTTTCACGACATGATTCATAAGGAGATTGAAGTTGCATGTAGATGAAGTCATCATAAAGTCTCGAAAGAGTTCGGAGCACTTGGACGATTCGAGAAAAAAATTTGAATGCCTGCGAAGGTACAGTTTGAAGTTAAACCCAATAAAGTGCGTGTTCGGAGTCCCCACTAGAAAGTTGTTGGGCTTCATTGTAATCAGGAAGGGGATAGAACTGGACCCATCAAAAATCAAGGCCATTTAGGAATTACCACCACCGAAGAGCAAGAAAGATGTCATGAGTTTCCTGGGTAGATTGAATTACATTAGTCGTTTCATATCCCAGACCACGATAATCTGTGAACCTATTTTCAAGTTGCTGAAGAAGGATGCTGCCACAAAATGGACAGAAGAGTGCCAGAATGCCTTCGACGGAATCAAGGAGCATATGTCAAATCCGCCAGTACTGGTTTCCCCCGAACCCGAGAAGCCATTGTCGCTCTACTTCTCAATCTTGGATAACGCCTTCGGCTGTGTGTTGGGACAGCATGACGAAACCGGGAGAAGGGAGCAGGCCATCTACTATATAAGTAAGAAGTTCACTCCATGCGAGGCCAAGTATAATATGATAGAATGCACTTGTTGTGCCCTAACTTGGATTGCTCAGAAACTAAGGCATTACATGTCAGCATATACTACACATCTGGTATCTCGGTTTGACCCGCTCAAGTACATTTTTCAGAAGCCGATGCCTAATGGAAAGCTAGCTAAATGGCAAATTCTCCTCAGCAAATTTGACATTGTGTACATAACTCAGAAGGCTATCAAGGGGCAAACTTTAGATGACCACCTTGCAGAGAATCTGGCGGATGGAGATTACGAACCACTTACCACGTATTTTCCCGATAAAGAAGTGTTATTTGCTACAGAAGATATTGTAGAATCATACCCTAGATGGAGAATGTTTTTCGATGGAGTAGCAAACTTCAAAGAGTCAGAATTGGGGCAGTCCTGATTATGGAATCTAGACAGCACTATCCAGCATCGACAAAGATAAGGTTCCGTTGTACCAATAATATGGCCGAATACGAATCATGCATCCTTGGGATCAAAATGGTAATCGACATGAATGTCAAATAACTTCTGGTCATAGGAGACTCTGATCTGTTGATACACCAAGTCCAAGGGGAATGGTCCACCAAGAATGTCAAGATACTTCCATACATGCACTCCGTGAAGGAGTTGTGTAAGAAGTTCACAAAGATTGAGTTCAAGCATGTCCCCAGGATTCAGAACGAGTTCACCGACGCCCTCGCAATCCTATAATTTATGATTCAGCATCCAGAAAAGAACTACATCGACCCTATCGAGGTAGAAATTACGGATCAACATGCCTATTGCTTCCACGTAGATGAAGAACCAGATGGTAAGTTATGGTATCACGACATCAAGAAATTCCTTACAATCGGAGAATACCCAGAGAATGCTACTAATGGTCAAAAGCGAGCCCTCAGGAGACTGACAAACCATTTTTTCCTCAACAAAGAAATCCTGTACAGGAGGACCCCAGACTTAGGTTTGTTGAGATGTGTAGACGTTGTCGAGGCAACCAGACTATTGGAGGAAATACATGCAGGAACTTGCGGACCCCACATGAATAGGTTCACATTAGATAAGAAAATCTTAAGAGCCGGATATTTTTGGATAACTATGGAAAGTGCCAGTATCTGTTACGTGCAGAAGTGTAACCAGTGCCAGATTCACGGGGATTTCATCCGGGTTCCACCGAATGAATTAAACGTAATGGGTTCACCTTGGTCGTTCGTTGCTTGGGGCATGGACGTGATTGGACCTATAGAGCCGCTGCATCAAATGGACATCGTTTCATCTTGGCAGCTATCGACTACTTCACCAAATGGGTCAAGGCATCTACTTACAAGGCCGTCATGAAGAAAGTAGTGGCAGATTTTGTCCGAAACAATATCGTCTGCAGATTTGGGATACCGGAGTCTATCATCACTGACAATGCCGCTAACCTCAACAGCGACCTCATGAGAGAAATCTGTGAGAAGTTCAGAATGGTCCACCGCAATTCCATAGCCTACAGACCATAAATGAATGGGGCAGTTGAGGCAGCCAACAAGAACATCAAGAGAATTCTACGGAAGATAGTGGACAATCACAGACAATGGCATGAGAAACTACTTTTCACTTTACTGGGTTACCAGACTACCATGAGAACATCCACTGGGGAAACGCCGTACATGTTTGTATATGGCACTGAAGTTATGATACCCGCAGAGGTTGAAATATCGTCATTAAGGGTCATTTAAGAAGCAAAATTAGACTGCGCAAAATGGATTCGGGTCAGACAGGAGAAACTCATGCTCATTGACGAGAAAAGAATGGATGCAGTATATCATGGTCAGCTATATCAGAACAGGAAGGCCAGTGCATTTAACAAGAGAGTGAAGCCTCGCCAATTCACACCGGGGCACTTGGTTTTGAAGAAAATCTTTCCCCATCAACAAGAAGCAAAAGGAAAGTCCGCACCAAACTGGCAAGGTCCTGACGTGGTTCACCGAGCATTGTTGGGTGGATCTCGAATCTTGGCAAAAATGGATGCAAGAGTCAAAATGAAGCCTATCAACTCAGACGCAATCAAGAGATACTATGTCTGAAGACAAATAGAGTTAGGTTTTGATGTAACAGAACTACGTTCAACCTGACTTCCCATGGAGGGATACTATAGGAAACCCGCGTAAGGTTCGGCTTCTCTCCCCCATTTCTCTTGTAATAGAAAAACCAAACATCACGTTTGTAAGTTGCTCAGGAACTACGCCGACTTGATTTCCTCAGAAAGGAATACATAGGCAATCCTCATCGGCTTCAGTCGTCTTTTGTAATTGAACTTCATTCTTATTCTCATCATTTTGCATCTATTGTAATCAAACTACACCTTGATCTGATTCCATTTGGATACGTAGGCTTCTTGAGTCATGCTCGATAATTTTCATCATATTTTATCATAATCCGCGAACTACGTTCAGACCTGATTCCGTTTTGGATACGTAGGCAACCTGAAAGGGTTCGGTCATAACCTTAGGAAAAGCCTTGTAATGCATTAGTTTAAATTAGGATGCAGTCGCAATAGCAAGCAGTCGCGTTATCAGAAGCATCGGGGAAGATCGACATTAACAGGACAAAGTTTTCAAGAGGATACGCTCGCGTGTACAGAATCCTCCATAGCATGTCATAATCCAGAACGACTGATGACGTCCAAATCCACTACTAAAAAGTAAATGGACACGGTCGCATACAATATAATTTACCCAACTATGAGTCGGGGTCGAATGCCACAGAGAAATATATGTAGGTGATTAGGTGTGACGACCCGCCCGGTCGTCTCATGAGTTCCCGCTCCGTTTCC
Source organism: Nicotiana attenuata (assembly GCF_001879085.1). Classification (NCBI taxonomy): domain Eukaryota; kingdom Viridiplantae; phylum Streptophyta; class Magnoliopsida; order Solanales; family Solanaceae; genus Nicotiana; species Nicotiana attenuata. Next base: position 395,687 of record NW_017670518.1, read on the forward strand.
CCCTTTTCTACTTCTTTATGCTTTGTTTATCCGTGTTTTGAGGTATCGGGTTGGTCGGATTGGATTTGGATTGGTTTTGATTAAGTTTGAGACACTTAGTCTCTTTTAAGAAGGCTTAAGTTGGAAAAGTCAACCGGATGTTGACTTATGTGTTAGAGGGCTCGGATGTGAGTTCCGACGGTTCGGTTAGCTACTGGAGGTGATTTATGACTTAGAAGTGTGATCTGAATGGGTTTTAGGGGCTTGGAGTAGATTTAGGCTTGAATTGGCAAAGTTGGTATTTTGGCGATTTCCGGTTGATAGGCAAGATTTTGAAACAAGGGTCGGAATGGAATTCCGAGAGTTGCCGTAGCTTCGTTATGTCATTTGGGATGTGTGTGCAAAATTTCAGGTTATTCGGACGTGATTTGGTTGGGTTTTTGATCAAAAGCGGAATTCGGAAGATTTTTAGAAACTTAGGCTTGAATCCGAAGTGTTTTGCTTGATTTAGTGTTGTTTGAAGTGTTTTGATGATTGGACCAAGTTTGAATAAGGTATTGGGATATGTTTGTGTTTTTAGATGAGGTCCCGGGGGCCTCGGGGAGATTTCGGGTGGTCAACGGACATGTTGGAATTTTGTGGCAGCAGCTGATATTGCTGCTTCTGGTATTTCCGCACCTGTAGATTGGGGACCGCAGGTGCGGCGCCGCACATGCGAAGGAAGAGCCGCAGAAGCGGCTAGAGGCAAATGCGGTGAAATGGCAGCAGATGCGGAAATGTCTGGTCAGATTAAAATATTTCCTCCTTCGCGATTTTCAAAGGGTTTCTCACTTTTAACACAAATTTTGAAGCTTTGGGCGATTTTGAAGGGAGGAAATCATTGTTCTTCTTTGAGGTAAGGATTTTGGAACCTAAAACTCGATTATTTGTGATTAAGGAACAAAATATCAGTGTTAAATTCATGAAAATCAGTAGAAAAGGGTGGAGTTGGGGCTTGAGATTAAGAGACCTTCTAGGGATTATTTGAGGGGTCAAACGAACTCCGATTTTCGAGTTCTTTATATGTACGGACTTGTGAGATGTTGAAGAACATTTTGGTATAAAGTTTGTCCAGTTCCAGGATGCGGGCCCGGGGGTCAATTTTGACTAATTTCGGGTTTTGTGCTTAAAAACGATAGTTTTCAATTGGAGTTCATTCGTTTAGCATAATTTAATGATAAAAATCTGAAGTTTGTAGATTTGGAGCACTCGGAGTTCGTTTCGAAGGGCAAAGGCATTTCAAGCTAGGTTTCAGGCCGAATTGAGGTGAGTAATGATTTTAAATGCCGTCCTAAGCGTATGAAACTCCGGAATTTCACAGCGTACGGCTATGTTGAGGTGACTTACACACTAGATGACGAGCGTGGGGTAGAGCACCGCTGGGGATTGTGACTTAGTCCATCCCGAATGATTATATTACTGCGTATTTGATAGTGAATTGTTTGATATTATTATATTTTGGGCTAAATGCCATATGTGGGCTTCGTGCCAGCTGTTTGAACCCTTAGGGGATATTTTAAATGATATTTTCCTCACCGTTTGATTTCATACTGGTGCTCAGTCATACTATAATTTACGATTTTAAAGACTCAGCTGTATTATTCTGTTTTAAACACATTAAATGATATTTTCAAAGGTATTTGAGTTGAACTTCATATTTTACTGTGGCCCGAGGGGCTTATGAGATTCAGACTGAGTAAGGCCAAGGGCATGTGTTGTGAGGATACATTTGGGTCGGGTTGCACGCCGCAGCAGTCATATACTGATTATGGTAATGAGGCCGAGGGCGTGATATTGTACGCCACGAGGTGGCTTGATATTGATATGAGGCCGAGAGCCTGTTTATGATGCCACGTGATGGCTTGATTATGCGCTTGAGTCGTAAGGGGCCCCTCCTGGAGTCTGTACACCCCCAGTGAGCGCGGGTACCCATTTTGATTTGAGATATAGCCCAAGGGGCTGGTATGGTTCTGTGACATTGCCTGAGGGGCTGATTCTATTGCTACTGTGCCTGAGGGGCAGTTATTATGTGTTTATTTTTTTTTGTTGCCTTTTTCTGTAAGCCGTTTAACTGTTTTAAAAGATGTTATGAGATTTCACCGCTTTATTTTAATAACTGATATGTTATGCCTCTTGTAGCTTAATGTTGTGCATTACGTGGTTTATATTACTCAGTCTCCATTTATTTTTATTACTCACTGAGTTGGAAGTACTCACTTTACTCCCTGTACCCCTGTGTGCAGATTCGGGCACTACAGGTCCTGCTCCTGAAGGTTGATAGTTCCAGCAGGTCTTCGGAGATTTACTAGGTAGCTGCTTGGCGATTCGCAGCCTGGTGCATTCTCCTTCTATTTCAGTTATTTTGATTCAGTTACGTAGTAGTGGACTAGACTCTAGACTCTTAGTATGGTTTTAGATGCTCATGACTGGTGACACCCCGATGTCGGGCTGTGTTGGTTTTTATCTCCGTTAATTATACTGTTAAATGCTTCTTTTGGGATTTTAATTTTGATTAAAGACTTAGTAGTTATTATTTTAATTACTTAAAGTGAATTGGAGGTGTGTCGGCTGGCCTTGTCTTCACGAGAGGCGCCATCATGACCGGGTTGGGTTTAGGGTCGTGACAAGTTGGTATCAGAGCCAGATTACATAGGTCTCACGAGTCATGAGCAGGTTTAGTAGAGTCTCGCGGATCGATACGGAGACGTCTGTATTTATCCTCGAGAGGCTGCAGAACCTTTAGGAAAATTCCCTATTCTTGAAATTCTTGTCGTGCGAAGTTGTTGATCCGAATACTAAACTTCTTTTATCCTATTCTCTCACAGATGGTGAGGACATGCTCTACCGGTCAGGACGGATGACCACCAGTACCACCAGCAGGAGCCACTAGGGGCCGCGGAAGTGGCCGAGGACGTGGTAGGGGTAGATGTACAGTCCCCGCAGCAGCTGGGACAGCACCTGCAGACCCACCAGCCACCCCAGTTTAGGGTCAGGTCCCAGTGGTGGACGCTCCAGTAGCACCAGCTCAGGCACCAGCTGTGCCTATCGTGATTCCGAGTCTTCAGGAGACTCTGGCTCAGATATTGACAGTATGCACTAGCCTTGCTCAGGCGGTCGCGGTTTCTAATGCCGCAGCTACTTCTCAGGTAGGGGGAGGCTCTCAGACTCCTGCCGCTCGTACACCCGATCCGGTGGTTCAGGGAGTGGAGACACTAGAGGCACCACTAGCCCAGCATGTGGCAGCTGTTCAGGGTTATGTAGCTCCTGTTATGCCGAGATGAACATCGCAGATTGGAGAGGTTTGGCAGACATCAGCCTCCTACTTTTAGTGGTGCAAAGGGCGAGAATGCTCAGGGTTTCTTAGACAGATGTCAGTGGATTCTTCGCACTACGGGTATTGTGGAGACCAGCGGGGTTGCATTCACGACCTTTCAGTTTACTAGAGATGCCTTCACTTGGTGGGAGGCATATGAGAGGCGTAGGCCTGTTGGTTCGGCACCTCTGACTTGGCAGCAGTTCTCCGCCCTATTTCTAGAGAAGTATGTCCCACAGTCCCACAGGGAGGAGCTGCAGAGGCAGTTAGAGTAGCTACGACAGGGGGAGATGACAGTTACCCAGTATGAGATGAGGTTCTCGGAGTTGGCTCGACATGCTATTTGGCTGGTTGCTACTGAGAGAGAGGATTAGGAGGTTTGTTGATGGCCTCACTTACCAGCTTCGAGTTCTTATGACTAGGTAGAGGGTGTCAGGTGCTACATTCGAGGAGGTCGTGGATATTGCCAGGGAGATTGAGTCTGTTCGTCGCCAGGAGCGAGAAGAGAGGGAGGCCAAGAGGCCTCGAGGATCTGGTAGCTACAGTGGTGCTCCTTCGAGGGGCCAGTTTTAGCACGGCAGAGGCCGACAGTTCCGTCATGGTCAGTCTGATCGCTCAGGTTATCGCGGGTTGTCATCGGGTCATGGTTCCCACAGCTCACATCAGGGCCATTCTTCATTTAGTGCCCTCCCACCTCAGAGCTCATCCCGTGCTCTATCTGTTCAGGGCTCTTCTACGCCGAGTGCATCTGCTGGTCACCTTGGTGCGAGGGGTTCCCATCAGTCCCCTTCTCCAGCACCTAAGAGTTGTTACGAGTATGGCGAGGTGGGCCACATGTGGAGGCAGTGTCCCCGCCGTGTTGCTAGTTCATCACAGCAGAGGGGTCAGTCATCACCTTCAGCGCCAGATGTTCCACCACCACTCGCCCAGCCAGCTAAGGGTGGGTATCAATCAGCCAGGGGTCGCCCCTGAGGGGGAGGTCGATCAGGGGGCGGTCAGGCCCGTTTCTATGCTCTTCCAGGCAGACCCAATGCCATTGCTTCTGATGCTGTCATTACAGGTATTATTTCAGTCTGCCACAGAGATGCCTCTATATTATTTGATCCCGGTTCCACCTATTCTTATGTGTCATCATACTTTGCTCGCTATTTGGGTACTCCTCGTGAGTTCCTTGCTTTACCTGTTCATGTATCTACCCCGGTGGGCGATACTGTTATTGTAGACTGTGTGTACCGGTCGTGTGTGGTGACTATTGGGGGCCTGGAGACCCGGGTTGATCTTTTATTATTGAGTATGGTGGATTTCGATGTCATTCTGGGCGTGGATTGGCTATCTCCGTGTCGCGCTATCTAGATTGTCATGCTAAGACAGTCACATTGGCTATACCGGGTGTGCCACGGATTGAGTGGCGCGGCGTGGTGTGACTGATTATGTTCCTAGTAGAGTGATCTCTTTCTTGAAGGCCCAGCGTATGGTTGGGAAAGGTTGTCTATCGTATCTTGCCTTTGTAAGGGATGTTGGAGCTGAGACTCCCAGTATTGATTCCGTCCCAGTTGTGAGGGATTTTCCTGATGTATTTCCTGCAGACCTACCGGGCATGCCACCAGACAGGGATATTGATTTTGGTATTGACCTGGTGCCGGGCACTCAGCCCATTTCTATTCTACCGTATCGTATGTCACCAGCGGAGTTGAAGGAGTTAAAGGAGCAGCTTCAGGAACTCCTGGACAAGGGGTTCATTCGTCCTAGTTGTTGATACCCAATTTTTCCCTGTATAATTTTTTTATATGCGAAATATCTTTAAATAGCATATTTACACATATATAAGTATATCCAAGCATTTTTACTATTTTTTCCACAATTTTAAGGTTTTTAAAATGATTTATTTCCCTTTTTCATCTATAAAAACCCAATGATTATTTCCATAATTATTATTTTTGGTAGTTTATTTATTGGAATTCTATATTTATGCTAAAACGTAGCTAACATAATTTTTGTATATTTTATAAATTTATTTGGTATTTTTAAAGCTAAATTGCATATAATTGTAATATTAGCCTATTTTAAGATTTAATTGCATTTTATACTTACAAAATTGTGTCCGATATTTTTAATCTAATATTTATATATTATTAATTAAGTTAGTATTTTTAATTTGTTTCCAGAAAATATTTTACTATTTTTTATAAAATAAATAAGGAAAAATGGCTATTTAAATGCTAGCCTGTTTTTATTTCAATTTTGGCCATATTTCGCACCCCTAATCCAACCTAATTTTAATTTCAGTTACCCAGCCCAACTCCTAAAATTACCCGACCCATGGCCCTTCTACATAACCCGCCTGGATCCCCCGTTTAATCCAGGCCGTTGATCAAAATGATCAACGACCACGTTTTAATCTTTCCTTTTTAATTTACCCTTACCCCCCAAAACCCTAATCACTTTCACCTACCAGCCGCCTCTGAACCCTCCAGTCTCTCAAACTGTCTCGAATCCTCTCAAACCCTAGCCACCATCTCCGCCCTGAAAGCCACCGGAATCCATGTCTTTCAAGCTTATGGAGGCCCTATACCTACCTCCTATTGCTCCTACATGCCTGGTCCTTGAAGATTCAAGACCTGACCACGACGAAGTTTGGTCCAGGCTTCGTTCGATTCGAGTTCCACGGTCATCTCCGGCCTTGCTCCGGTGCATCATGGTTGCTCGAGCCTGACTTTGACCTCTCCGACTTAGATCGGTGACCTTTCAAAGCCTTTCTCATTTCTAGGGTTCTTCTGAAACCATAACCCTTCGAGATTTTCTCCGATTCCTTTAGATCCATTGTGTATCTATGCTTTCCCTAAGTTCTCAAACGATTTCTCTGACTTTTCTTGCAAAAAAATTCTTTCAAAACCATTTCTTTTCCGATCTAGGGTTTTCAGAAAAGTTTTAAATGTTTCTCTTTTCTTTTGTGTGTATTTGCCTCTCTACTATGTTCTTTATATTTTCTCCTACC
>NW_017670518.1:402516-431629 GCF_001879085.1 Nicotiana attenuata
ATAGCTTCAGTGAAAGTGCAGTGGAGAGGTCGGCCCGTGGAGGAGGCTACCTGGGAGACCGAGCAGGAGATGCGGAGCAGATATCCTCACCTATTCGAGGCTTCAGGTACGTTTCTTGACTCATTCGAGGATGAACGTTTGTTTAAGAGGGGCAGGATGTGACGACCCGGCCGGTCGTCTCATGAGTTACCGCTCTGTTTCCCCCTTTTCTACTTCTTTATGCTTTGTTTATCCGTGTTTTGAGGTATCGGGTTGGTCAGATTGGATTCGGATTGGTTTTGGTGAAGTTTGAGACACTTAGTCTCTTTTAAGAAGGCTTAAGTTGGAAAAGTCTACCGGATGTTGACTTATGTGTTAGAGGGCTCGGATGTGAGTTCCGACGGTTCGGTTAGCTTCGGGAGGTGATTTATGACTTAGGAGTGTGATCGGAATGGGTTTTGGGGGCATGGAGTAGATTTAGGCTTGAATTGGCGAAGTTGGTATTTTGGCAATTTCCGGTTCATAGGCGAGATTTTGATACAGGGGTCGGAATGGAATTCCGAGAATTGCAGTAGCTTCGTTATGTCATTTGGGATGTGTGTGCAAAATTTCAGGTTATTCGGACGTGATTTGGTTGGGTTTTTGATCAAAAGCGAAATTCGGAAGATTTATAGAAACTTAGGCTTGAATCCGAAGTGTTTTGGTTGATTTAGTGTTGTTTGAAGTGTTTTGATGATTGGAACATGTTTGAATAAGGTATTGGGATATATTTGTGTTTTTGGATGAGGTCCCGGGGGCCTCGGGGTGATTTCGGGTGGTCAACGGAGATGTTGGAATTTTGTGGCAGCAGCTGATATTGCCGCTTCTGGTATTTCCGCACCTGCGGATTGGGGACCGCAGGTGCGGCGCCGCACATGCGAAGGAAGAGCCACAGAAGCGGCTAGAGGCAATTGGTCAGGAACCGCAGAAGCGGTAAGGATAATCGCATCTGCGCTGCCGCAGATGCGAAAATGCAGTCGCAGATGCGATTTTTGGCAGGCTAGTGGAGTCCGCAGAAGTGGAAGAATAACCGCATAAGCGGTACCGCAGATGCGGTGAAATGGCCGCAGATGCAGAAATGTCTGGTCAGATTAAAATATTTCCTCCTTCGCGATTTTCAGAGGGTTTCTCACTTTTAACACAAATTTTGAAGCTTTGGGCGCTTTTGAAGGGAGGAAATCATTGTTCTTCGTTCAGGTAAGGATTTTGGACCCTAAAACTCGATTATATGTGATTAAGGAACAAAATATCAGTGTTAAATTCATGAAAATCAGTATAAAAAGGTGGAGTTAGGGCTTGAGATTAAGAGACCTTCTAGGGATGATTTGAGGGGTCAAACGAACTCTGATTTTTGAGTTCTTTATATGTACGGACTCGTGAGATGATGAAGAACATTTTGGTATAAAGTTTGTCCAGTTCCAGGATGCGGGCCCGGGGGTCAATTTTGACTAATTTCGAGTTTTGTGTTTAAAATCGATATTTTTCAATTGGAGTTCATTCGTTTAGCATAACTTAGTGATAAAAATCTGAACTTGGAAGATTTGGGGCACTCGGAGGTCGTTTCGAAGGGCAAAGGCATTTCAAGCTAGGTTTCAAGTCGGATTGAGGTGAGTAATGATTTTAAATGTTGTCCTGAGGGTATGAAACCACGAAATTTCACAGCATACGGCTATGTTGAGGTGACTTGCACGCTAGATGACGAGCGTGGGGTAGAGCACCGCTGGGGATTGTGACTTAGTCCATCCCGAATGATTATTTTACTGCGTATTTGATAGTGAATTGTTTGATATTATTATATTTTTTGGGCTAAATGTCATATGTGGGCTTCGTGCCAGCTGTTTGAACCCTTAGGGGATATTTTAAATGATATTTTCCTCACTGTTTGATTTCATACTGGTGCTCAGTCATACTATATTTTACGATTTTAAAGACTCAGCTGTATTATTCTGCTTTAAACACATCAAATGATATTTTCAAAGGTATTTGAGTTGAGCTTCATATTTTACTGTGGCCCGAGGGGCTTATGAGATTCTGACTGAGTAAGGTCGAGGGCCTGTGTTGTGAGGATACATTTGGGTCGGGCTGCACGCCGCAGCAGTCATATACTGATTATGATAATGAGGCCGAGGGCGTGAGATTGTACGCCACGAGGTGGCTTGATATTGATATGAGGCCGAGAGCCTGTTTATGATGCCAGGTGATGGCTTGATTATGCGCTTGGGCCGTAAGGGGCCCCTCCCGGAGTCTGTACACCCCCAGTGAGCGCGGGTACCCATTTTGATTTGAGATATAGCCCGAGGGGCTGGTATGGTTCTGTGACATTGCCTGAGGGGCTGATTCTATTGCTACTGTGCCTGAGGGGCAGTTATTATGTGTTTATTTTTTTTGTTGCCTTTTTCTGTAAGCCGTTTAACTGTTTTAAAAGATGTTATGAGATTTCACCACTTTATTTTAATAACTGATTTGTTATGCCTCTTGTAGCTTAATGTTGTGCATTACGTGGTTTATATTACTCAGTCTCCATTTATTTTTATTCTCCTTCTATTTCAGTTCTTTTGATTCAGTTACGTAGTAGTGGACTAGACTCTAGACTCTTAGTATGGTTTTAGATGCTCATGATTGGTGACACCCAGATGTCGGGCTGTGTTGGTTTTTATTTCCGCAAATTATACTGTTAAATGCTTATTTTAGGATTTTAATTTTGATTAAAGACTTAGTAGTTATTATTTTAATTGCTTAAAGTGAATTGGAGGTGCGTCGGCTGGCCTTGTCTTCACGAGAGGCGCCATCACGACCGGGTTGGGTTTAGGGTCGTGACATTAGGCGTGTAAGAGAATTATCACTTATTATGCTAAGCCAAAAACTTAAAAGGGTTTTGAGAATAAATTTATATCTATATACGAAAATAAAAACTAACCTAGAAGGCAAGTAAAATGATCAATGGCTAGAAGCATGGATACACGGGGAATTACACTCAAGTGACGATCCAATGTAAGTTTATGTTAATTAGCCTCGGGTAATAATTCTATATTAGCTTCTTCCAAAGACTAACAAGACTTAGTAATTGAATTATCCCTAAAACAATTGAGAGATTAAGCACACCCGAATATGACTGCAAGTAGTTCAATCCTATCCCTCGGAAGAATTATAAAGTGAGGGTTAAAGCCTCAAGTTCTTGTTAATTAATCTTTCCCAACCCCAATTCATAAAAGATAAAAATCGTTCAATACATAAGCATAACAAGATATTTAATCCACATTTTAAATATGAACATTTCCATAAACAAGATTCAAGTGTTGGAAAAAATACTACACACTTAAATATACAATACAAAGCACGGAAATGAAGAAATGAATATAAATGGATAAGTTCTCAACCAAAAGCTTCAAAGCTTCAAATCTTCAAGACCCAAGTGTGTGTGCAAGAACCCTAGCTTCCAAAACTTGTTTCTGTCTAGTCTAAGGACTGAAAATAAGCCAAAGATATTTTATAAATGAGCTAGTTTGTCTATTAAAGGGTTTGGGGAGTGAAATGACATAAATGCCCACAACTTAAGCATGATTTTCGCAATTGCGAATGTTAGTTCGCAATTGCAAACAATGATATCCTAGTTGACCATTGCATTTTCAATAAAGACTTCGCATTTGCGAAGTTTGAATGTCTGGTTTGACTTCTCATTTGCGAAGACTGCTTGCCTGGGTTGACTTTGCATTTGCGAGGCCCTTTTTGCATTTGTGAACACTGTCTTCTTTGCATTTCCCACATCTACGTCGCAATTGTGACATCTGAGGCCATTTTCTAGATTTTCTTCTTTTCAACTTCTTTTTGACTCGTTTTCACTTGGTTTCTTCAAGATCACTTCTAAATCACATATAACCTATAATATAGAAGTAAACAACATTAAACACATGATTTTATCACTCAAACTGTCATGACCCAAAATCAACTAGTCGTGATGGCACCTAACCCTACCCGCTAGGTAAGCCAATTAACAATTATCCATTTCCATTTAACTTAATAATCCATTAAATAAAGGAATTATCTAAATCTTATGCATTTACCGAGGACTGGTAGTACAAATCATGAGCTTCTAAGAGTAGAGATTTCAAAACTGATAGGAAACAAATACATCTTCTATTTGAAAAGTACATAAACAGAGTTATATAATCTAAGGCTACCGTGAACAAGAACCAGCTACAGCAGGAACTCAGGTACGCCTTCAAATTCAGCAACCATCGAATGTAGCAATATCGGCATCCGGGATCTACACGCAATGTGCAGGAAATGCAGTAAGAGTACAATCGATCACATGTACTCAAAAAGTAACAAACCTAACCTCAGGTTGAAAGCAGTGACAAGCTGGAACATAGGTCGGGTCCAATACCAATAACCAATAGCAGCTCATAGCAGTGTAAAGCAAGTACGTAAAGAAGTAGCTCAGAGATAGAATACTCAGTCTTTTCATATTTTTCCAGAAATAGCCCGAATTTCAAGAATATCAGTGAAAACCCCAAATTCTTTACCGAAAACGTCATGAAATATGAGATAGTTTGAAAACTGTAATTTTTCTAAAAACCCTTTTCACAATAAATAAGATGTTTCATTTTCTTTCCAGATAACACGTGTGAAATACCTCTCTATGCCACATATCAATGGGTGTAAAAATCATGAATGACGTGATATGAGGAAAAATTCATCTCTATGCCTGTATGTCATGTATGCATGCCAATGCCATGTATCTCAAAGATGAATCGTGTACTCACACTTTCAGAGTACTCCACCTCACTGTATCACACCTTCCACTCATCATAATCAACCACTCAGTATTGTATATGGCCCATACAGCCCAGGGAAGATCCATCCCAAAACATATACATCACTGACTATAAGTCACCCAGTACCGAGGAAACAGGCCAATCCAGCCTCATGGAGAAAATCCATCTCCATACCAAGGGAAGATCCATCCCTGAATATAATCAACCGCGCTCACCGGGGGTGTGCAGACTCCAGAGGGGCTCCTTCAGCCCAAGCGCTATAACAAGTCAATCGTGGCATAAATCAATCAAGGCCTCGGCCTTACTCAATAATCAATAAAACATGCTGCGGCGTGCAGCCCGATCCCATAACTATCACTCATAATCAAGCTCTCAGCCTCAGCCAGTCATCAATCTCTCCAGTCTCACCCACGAGCTCACAATGTCATGGAAACTGATCCGGAATAATGATATGATGTATCAATAAGTAACAACTGAGACTGAGATATGATATGAATACATGGATGTGACTGAGTACGAAATATCAATTAATTCAATGAGATGACAGCAAGAAATGACCACTATGGGCCCCAACAATATCACCATAAAGCCTAAACATGATATCTACCATGATGTACAGCTCATTTACTTTATCACATGGTGAATACACAGATATCAACAAAATAGGGCCATTATTCAGTGCCCTGGAAACAACAGAATCACAATTCACAGGGTGTACGCCCACACGCCCGTCACCTAGCATGTGTGTCACCTCAACACAAATCACATAACACATAAATTCGGGGTTTCATACCCTCAGCACTAGGTTTAGAAGAGTTACTTATCTTAAACAAGCCAATCCCGAGACGGAGCAAGCCAAGCGATGCTCCAAGAATGCCATCACGCGCGTTCCGACCTCCGAACGACTCGAAACTAATCAAAAATAACTTAAATACATCAAACAATGATGAAGGAATCAATCCCAATAGAAAAAGGCCGAATCTTTAATCAAAAGCCCAAAATCGGCCAAAAAGCCCAACCCGGGCCCGCACCTCGGAACTTGACAATACTCACAAAATCCATCAACCTATACAATTACGAGTTCAACCATACTAGTTTCACTCAAATCCGACTCCGAATCGTTGTTCAAAACTCAAAAATTTATATTATGAAACTTTAGGCCAAAACCCCCAATTTCTTCTTTAAAATTCATCAACCAAAAGCTAAAATCGAAGATATATTCACGAAATATAACCAGAACTGAGTAGAGAACACATACCCCAATTCCTATGCTGAAAATTGCCTCGAAAATTGCCCAATTCCGATCTCCCCAACTCAAAATATATTAAATGCACAAAACCCTCATTTGAATATTGTTCTACCTCGTTTCTTGTGCCAAAAGATCTCAAAACTCACTTTTGATGCCTCTAATGGATTTCTTGTGAACTTCTAGTCAAGTTAGGCTCTTGAATCATTTCATTTACCTTATATTGAAGGAGATATGTTGGTTTCAATACTTGAAAATAGTGCAGATTTTGAAATAGGCGAAATGGCCTCGTGGCCACTTAAACTTGTACCAGATTTTAAAGCCGATATACAAACTTACATTATTCTCATTTGAGCACTCAAACTCACTTATCCGGTAACTAATATATATATTTGACCGTTGACCATGCACATGTAACAGTGACAGAGATGATATGGACAAAGTGTGTGCAAGTCACGAAAATTACGCGCGTGACTACAATAATTTTGATTTAAAAAAATCTAGAACCAAAAAAAATACAAATTAAAAAGAAAGAAAATAAACCAGGCCCACTTCCTTCTTTTCCCCCACTGTCTTCCTCCCCCACCTCCCCCTTTTTTTCTTTCTCCCCCTCTCTAATCTACCCCATTCCCTTCTTTTTGTTCCAAATCCAGGCAGAGATAGTGTAAAATAAAGAATAGCAATGAATTTTGTCAAAAACTTTATGTCAATCCTTTCTCTTACATTAACTCCCTCTCTCATTTTTATATCCAATCTCGGACCGGAAGACAAATAGAGAAAAGAGAAATATTAGCGGAAAATAATCGAGTTTTGGGTAGAAAATTCTATTTACGGAGGCCAACTTCTTCCCTCTTTCCGATTTCACCATTTATGTCCTTCTTTGGCATAGCCTAGCTGGCTCACCATAGTATTGGGCGGCCTCCATTGTCTCAAAATCATGGATTCCTATTGATTTTTTCTGAAATTCCAAAATTAAATTTATTTTTCTAGTCTAACCATGAGCATAGTGGTGTTGTGAATTTGATTTAGAAATAAGAAAGAGAAAGAAAACTGGAAAAAAAAAAGAAAAAAAAAGAAGAAAAAAAAAGGAAAGGAATGGAGGTGGGTGAACGGAGAAGAAGGGAGATGTGGGTGAACGGAGGGAAGTGTCAAGTCTTTTTCTCTCTTTCTTTTTTCTTTTTTTAATTTGTAACTTCTTTTCTGCTTATTTAGTATTTAAGAATAGGACCCACAAATAACACATGTCAAGTAATAAATAGTCTAGTATATGACGCGTTGTACATATCATCGCAAATGATATACATGCACTACTGGATGTATTTATTTGTACTCATTCCGTCGAGTTCGAGTGTTTAAACGGGAAAATCCAAAGTTCATGTATCAGCTTTAAAATCCGGTACAAGTCTAAGTGGCTAGGAAGCCATTACGCCTTTTAAATACGCAGTCAATGGCAATTTCGTAATTAATCTAAAAAATTTGGTAACCCAATTCGTAGTAAAATGACCATAAAATTCTCATGCGATGTCCAAATTTGATGATTCTTTTTGCTATGGCTCCGTAATTACGATATGAATCTAATTCTTCAATCAAAATAGAAATCCGAGCTTATTTGTTCAATGTGGTACTATTTATGCTTGAAGAAACGACGTCGAAACATAAGAAAAACGAGCGTAACACAACCCAAACCTATCCGAAACTCACCTGAGCCCCTCGGGACCCCATCGAAACATACCAACAAGTTCCATATCATAATACGGACCTACTCGAGGCCTCAAAACACACATAACAATATCGAAATGATGAAACGCACCTCAAATCAAACTTAATGAACTTTCGAACTTTCGACTTCCAAAACTCACGCCGAAACATATCAAATCAACTCGGAATGAACTCAAATTTTGCACACAAGTCCTAATACATCATACGGAGCTACTCGTGCCCCCAAACTACCGAGCGAAGTGAAAATGCTCAAAACGACCAGTCGGGTCGTTACATTCTCCCCCACTTAAACATGCGTTCGTCCTCGAACGTGCCCAGAGTTGTTCCAAAAGCTATCAAATCGCCGTGTAACCTTACTATGCATATACCCGGGGGTGATCCCACATCACCCTATCCCATATAGGTCCAATAACACAACATAAATGAAATTTCTTAATCCAACCTAGCCCATAAGCCTTAGAACCCAATTTCCACATCCGAAATTTCCATAAGATCAAAATCTCGCATCTACACACTGTATATGTCCGAACAAGTTGTACTCATAACCCAAGATGTAGTCACATAATTCAAACACTCATAGTGACAATTTCTATTCACAGTAGCTACTCAAAACAACCCAACACCGGTAATAAACCTCTTATCAAACAAAGCCTCGTTCTAACACCTTCATATACTGCCAAATGATGAAAGGAACACGCAGAAACTCATAACCATTCGTCAGATCAACAAGTCATGGAGCTCCCTCTTCTCTGACAAGTACCATAGCATATTTCTAAGCCGACTTTCGATATTATCCTTCCAACCATGTTGTAATCAATTCTTATAGTATTCATTCTAAGTCCAATGACCTCGTCTCATCCAACACGACCACTATGGTGACATGACACATCAATACAACCCAGAGCCATAACATGTGCAATTCGTGCACCCAATAGCACATCCCAAATGTACTCAATCATGAAAATGACTCAAACGAGAGAACTGTCCCGCCAGCTTAACAAGTACAATCACAACACCATGCTAAGAGCCTAGCACACATCGTAGAACCAAAACACACGAATCCGACAACATGGACCATATCTCAACATAACTTCACTACAATGTGTGACCCCATCAAAACGTCGGTCCATTTTATATACCTCGAGCCGCCTTGCTCCAAAATCAATAACCACTCGAAATTTGACATCAAGTACCCAAGGTGCGTTACCCTAACCACGGAGAGCAAATAACACAATGCCACCATCCGGAAAGAACATAGCCAACGCGCAATCAATCATGCAATACCCAAATACTCATCTCGTTGAAATCCCGATATAAAGCCCAAATAGAACCGCACCATGTGTGCATATAATCAACGAATCACAACTCTCCGTAGCATAGAAGAGTAACTCATAGATCATTTCAAAACACGAATAAGCTCAACAACAACTGAATGGCACATCCCTCAACAATAGCAGTTCGGAGCCAACTAATCTGACCCGGTGTAGAACACATCCATTTTGGCCTACCAATGAACCCCAAATCAACTCTGGTCACCTACAATAGATAAATAACCCGCCAAAAGTCCACAATGACTAAATCACAACACATACTAACCTCTGACTAACCTTGGCTACATTTTCACAGTCCACAACCACGAAACAATCTACTCATGAGACCTCCCAGTCTCCAAATCCCTAGAACACACAAATCACCATATCTGATCTCAACTTCATCGCCTGAATGCCTAACACTTCTCAAATTGCACGATCATCCCACGAGGAAAACTTCTATAATTCTTTTGTGCCACATGTTGATACCCAATTTTTCCCTATATATTTTTAATATGCAAAACACTTTCAAAATAGCACATGTATGCGTATATAAGCATATCCAAGGGTTTTATTATTTTTCCATATTTTTTAAAAGTTTTCTAATTGATTTATTTCCCCTTCTTTTATCCATAAAATCCCAATAATTATTTCCAAAATTATTATTTTTGATAATTCATCTATTGAATTTTTATATTTTATTCCAAAATATGGCTAAGATATTTTTTACAATTTTATTTAGTATTTTTAAAGCTAAATTGCATATAATTGCAATATTAGCCATTTCTAAGGTTTAATTATGTTATATATTCATAAAATTTGGTCTTGTATTTTTCTATTGTTANAACGTACCTGTTGCGCTCTGACTTGGGTGGCCCAGAAGTTGAGGCACTACTTCTGTGCCTATACTACATACCTCATATCAAGAATGGATCCTCTAAAGTACATCTTTCAGAAGACTATGCCCACTGGCAAGCTAGCCAAGTGGCAAATCCTGTTGAGTGAATTTGACATTGTCTACGTGACTTAGAAAGCAATCAAGGGACAGGCACTAGCAGATCACCTTGCTGAAAACCCCATGGATGGAGAATACGAACCCCTGAAGACATATTTTCCTGACGAAGAGGTATCATTCATAGGAGAAGACAATGCAGAATCCTATGACGGCTGGAGAATGTTTTTCGACGGAGCGGCAAATTTCAAAGGAGTTGGCATAGGAGCGGTCCTAGTATCAGAAATCGGTCAGCATTATCCGGTGTCTGCCAAACTCAGGTTCCCGTGCACCAATAATATGGCCGAGTATGAAGCCTGCATCCTAGGGCTCAAGATGGCCATTGACATGAACGTTCAAGAGTTGCTAGTGATTGGAGACTCAGACTTACTCATACATCAGGTCCGAGAAGAATGGGCAACCAAGAACTCTAAGATACTCCCGTATCTGCATCACGTACAGGAGTTGAGAAAGAGGTTCATAAAGACAGAATTCCATGTTCCCAGAATCCAGAATGAATTCGCCGATGCATTGGCTACCTTGTCATCCATGATACAATATCCAGACAAAAACTTCATTGATCCCATTCCAGTAAAGATCCATGATCAGCCAGCTTATTGTGCCCATGTTGAAGAAGAAACAGACGGAAAGCCTTGGTTTCATGATATCAAGGAATATTTAACAAAAGGAGAATACCTTGAACTTGCAAATCCAATTCAGAAACGCACACTTCGGAGGCTGTCCAATAATTTCTTCCACAGTGGAGGAATCCTGTATAGGAGGACTCCTGAGTTGAGACTACTCAGGTGCGTCGACGCAAAGGAAGCATCCAAGCTACTAGAGGAAATCCACGCCGGGACTTGCAGTCCACATATGAACGGTTTTGTCTTAGCCAAGAAGATACTCCGGGCTGGTTACTTTTGGATGACTATGGAGACAGATTGCATCCGGTATGTCCGAAAATGCCACCCCTGTCAGATACATGCAGACATGATAAAGGTACCTCCAAATGAGCTTAATGCAACAAGCTCACCATGGCCTTTCGTCGCCTGGGGAATGGATGTCATTGGACCAATCGAGCCCGCCACTTCCAACGAACACAGATTTATCCTGGTAACAATCGACTATTTTACCAAGTGGGTCGAAGCAGCAGCTTACAGAGCAGTAACTAAGAAAGTCGTGACAGACTTTGTCCGCGACCGTATTGTTTGTCGATTCGGGATTCCAGAATCAATCATCACTGATAACGGTTCCAACCTCAACAGCGACTTGATGAGAGCCACATGTGAAACCTTCAAGATCAGACACAAGAATTCTACAGCCTACATGCCTCAAATGAACGGAGCTGTAGAAGCCGCTAACAAAAACATCAAGAAGATATTGAGGAAAATGATAGAGAAGCATAAGCAATGGCACGAAAAGTTATCATTTGCTATGTTGGGGTATCGCACCACAGTCCGCACATCAACTGGGGCAACCCCCTATATGCTGGTTTATGGTACGAAAGCTGTCATTCCCGCCGAGGTGGAAATTCCTTCCTTAAGGATCATACAGGAAGCTGAACTCGACGATGCAGAATGGGTGAAGAGTCGTTACGAGCAACTAGCTCTTATAGATGGGAAAAGAATGAATGCAGTATGTTATGGTCAGCTTTATCAGAACAGAATGTCCAGAGCCTTCAACAAAAGAGTCAAGCCGAGACAGTTCACACCAGGGCAGTTGGTATTAAAGAAAATTTTTCCGCATCAAGATGAAGCCAAAGGGAAATTCTCTCCCAACTGGCAAGGTCCATACATGGTTCACCGGGTTCTGACAGGAGGAGCCCATATACTTGCCGAAATAGACGGAGAAGCTTGGATAAAACCGATCAATTTAGATGCAGTCAAGCGTTACTACGTGTAATCTTTGTGTTTTCCTATATGATGTAATTGAACTACGTCTGACCTGATTCCCGTTTAAGAGGGGATACGTAGGAAGCCCTATGGGTTCGGTCACAATTCAATAAAAATTTCATTTCCCCCGCAATTGGAAACTGGGGCAGAATTTTTGAGGAGGACCCTCCAAAATTCCGAAGTAATTTCAGCCAATCATCGCGAGCAGCCGTCAGAAGCATCAACCCGTTAAACTGGGGTAGAATTTTGAGGAGGACCCTCAAAATTCCGTAGCAAGAGAGGTCGCAATGTCTTGAGCCACGTCACAGTCGTCAGTTCTTCTAAAAGTTGTTTCTTAAATATATACTTATGTCATATTTTTCAAATTCATGCATGTTTATTATCGAAATCGCCTGGTTCAGCAACGCTACCCCAACAATGCATATCGTATCACCAGATCAGAGCTGAACAGGTCAAGTAGAACCAGCGGGGATGCGAACTAACCTTCCCCCCCTCCCCCCTATAAAACTCACGATTTTTCTTTGAATGCAGACACTTGGATTGCGAAAGCATCTGGCTTACTATACACCCACGAGACAAACATTTTTTCAGGGATACAACTCTCAGAATTGTTGCATTTACCAGCCTTTGCTACCCACGCACGCCGGTGATATTCCCTATATCACAATGTCCCCAGCAGTCACAATATCCCAACCTGCTATCAGCTAAGAAAACTCTATTACTATTTGCCATTTTATTTTATTTCTGCATTGCATAAGGCTACCATTCTGCCTTTCGAGACTAAACATTGTCTCCATCTGCATTTTCTGCATTGCATAAGGCTACCATTCAGCCTTCCGAGACTAAACATTGTCTCCATCTGCATTTTCTGTATTGCATAAGGCTACAATTCTGCCTTCCGAGACTAAACACTGTCTCCATTTGCATCTGCATGGCTGAAAGATCCCCACCTTATTTACATTCTGCATGGCTGAAAGATCGCCACCTTTACATTTTGCGTGGCTGAAAGATCGCCACCTTGTTTACATTCTGCATGGCTGAAAGATCACCGCCTTTACATTTTGCATGGCTGAAAGATCGCCACCTTTACATTTTTGCATGGCTGAAAGATCGCCACCTTTACATTTTGCATGGCTGAAAGATCGCCACCTTGTTTACATTCTGCATGGCTGAAAGATCGCCGCCTTTACATCCTGCATGGCTGAAAGATCGCCACTTTTACATTTTGCATGGCTGAAAGATCGCCGCCTTTACATTCTGCATGGCTGAAAGATCGCCACCTTATTTACGTTTGCATGGCTGAAAGATCTCCACCTTATTTACGTTTGCATGGCTGAAAGATCGCCACTTTATTTACGTTCGCATGGCTGAAAGATCGCCACCTACAGCATCTCATAGGCTGAAAGACCGCAAAATTATTCGAGGGCGTCATTGTTCAGAGGCACCATTTGCATAGCCCGAGAACACCATGCCATGGCCTGAGGATCCCTTTAATCTTTTGCATCTCATTATTCAAAGGCGTCATGGTTCGGAGGCATCATTCTCATAGCCTGAGAGCATCATTTCATGGCCTGCGAATCCTTTATTATTGTACGCTTCATGGCCCAGGACATCATGGTCTAAGGACATCATCCTAACCGTCCAAAGACAACATTCATGGTCCGACGGGAATTTGCATCACGTTTAAATTTACGCACAATATATGCTTGTATTGCTTATTTGGAGGTAAACCGGCGAGCAATGGCCATCTCGGCAGTAGCGATCCCGCTCCAGTTCCTGCAGCCCTATCAGACCTTAACCATTCACCCCGTCCTAAAATATCGCGTCCGTTCTTGAGAAGTCTCCATCGGCATATTCCGCCGACGGATCCTGAACTACATATGGCCTGATTCCTGTAAGACCAGGGATATGTAGGCAGCTCAAAAGCCAGAACACAGCCAAACCTCTTCAAACCATTTCGCCAGGTCAAAATTGGCCATCATATCTTTACACGACAACTCTTTCATACTTCCCGGGTCAAGAGGGGCAGCTGTTGATATCGAATTTTTCCCTATATATTTTTAATATGCAAAATACTTTCAAAATAGCATATGTATGCATATATAAGCATATCCAAGGATTTTATTATTTTTCCATATTTTTCAAAGTTTTCTAATTGATTTATTTCCTCTTCTTTTATCCACAAAATTGCAATAATTATTTCCAAAATTATTATATTGATAATTCATCTATTGAATTTTTATATTTATACTAAATATAGCTAACATAATTTTTGCACATCTTTTACAAATTTATTTAGTATGTCTAAAGCTAAATTGCATATAATTGCAATATTAGCCTCTTTTAAGGTTTAATTGTGTTTATAATTATACAACTAACTCCCGTATTTTTAATTTGATAATTACGTATTATTAATCATTTTAGTACCTTTAATTTATTTTCAGCAATTATTCTACTATTTTTGTAAAATAAACAAAGGAAAAATGGCTATTTAAATGCTAGCCCCGTTTATTTCAATTTTAGCCTTATTTGACCCCCAATTGGACCCAATTCTTAACCCAATTACCCAGCCCAAATCCTAATCTACCCGACCCACGGCCCAATTAAATAACCCGCCCGGATTCCCTTTTAATCCCAGCCGTTGATCACCTAGATCAACGGCTCACATCAGCCGTTTCCTTTTTAATTCCCAATTACCCCCTAAACCTAATCATTTCTCGCATGTAGCCGCCTTTGAAACCCCCCCCCCCCTCTCCCAATTCTCTCTCAAGCTCTCTCTCAAACCCTAGCCGCCGCCTTCAATCACCACCTGAAAATCTCCCAAATTCATGGCTTCCAAACCAATAGAAAGCCTATACCCGCCTCCCTTGGCCTCTGTGTGTTCGAGTTCTATGATTTCCAGGGCCAGACCTTGGAGAAGCTTGGCCCAGATTTTGGTCGATCCAGTTATTATGGCTGTCTCCGGTCGTCTTCAACCTTGCTCCGGCCAGCCATGGCTATTCAAGCCTGACTCTTGGCTTCTCCTGCTTAGACCAATGATTTTCCAAGCCTTTCTCACCATCTAGGTTTCTTCTGAAACCCTAACCTTTGAGGTTCTTCCGATTCTTTTAGATCTGTTTTACATATGTGTTTACTCTAAGCTTCTAAACGTTTTTTCAAGGTTTCTTTCAAAACTTTACTTTCAGAACCTTTCTCTTTTCCGATTTAGGGTTTTGTTAAGTTATTTCGAAGCTTTCTCTGATTTTTAACGTGTGTCTTTATGTTGTTCTTCTGCTGGAATGTGCATGTTAAAGGTCTTAGTTCCTTTTTGAGATTTTCTGAATTTATTTTGTTAGTATTCTGTTTGATTTACTTGTCTTTCATCTCTATACTCGACTGATGGTGAAAACCCTAAAATTTGGGGTTCATTCGAGTTCTGAGATTACTTGCTATGTGTTTTACTTGCTCGTCATACTCTGAGTTCGACTGGTTTCAAAACGCTAATTTGCTTTGGACCTATTCGAGTTTCTGAAGTTGCTTCATCTGTTGCCCGACTGAATTTCAAAATCTTTTGCTTCTTTATGTGATTTTGACTTCCTGCTAAACACTACTATGAGGTCTTTCCACTTGACCTCTTTGCATGTTGTTTGATACTCTCTCTTTTCTCTATTACTGAGTTACTGAAATCGACCTGTGTGACTACCATGTTCATTAGCTACTGACTTTGTGTTTGCTATTGCATGATGTTCAGCCTCACATGCCTAACGTTTATGCACTCTTTTATATGTTAAATTTCCCTCTAAAATGACCTTCAATTTTGGACTGATTTCAAACCTCCTTGTGTAATTCTGATTGCACTCCTGTAATTGATTCTTTCCTTATTCTATTGATTCCCTGTTTCTTGGATTAAATTGAAAACATCCCTTTTAGACTTTCGAGTCTCTTGTCTTTAATTTGGTTTATTCATGGGAACCCATGCTACTCTCCTTAAATCAGTGATTTTGAAATCCTTGACTCCTTGATTTGCTACGTACTGATTTTTGATTTTGCAACTTAACTTTGTTTTCTTACCTTATTTGGTTAACCGAGTATTTTAAAGATTATTCCCTTAATTAAACCTCTATGTACTTACCCCTAATGGTCTATTCTATACATGGTGTTTTACTTGATTTCTTTCCTTAAATGATTTCTGCCCATTACCGTTTGAATTTAACTCCTTAATTAAAGAAAGTCTTATACTGAATTGATTTTAATTGGTACATAGTTCCATAATTATTTTCTTGCCTTATTTTCTACCTGTTTTCAAACTATAAATACCCTGGCTCTTTCATTAACACAAACACGAACACTCTGAGCTCTAAAATCACTTACACTAAAAATATTCTCTCCTGCTTTACTAAATTCTGTTGTGGCCTGCCTTCAAAGTCCTGTCACCTGTTTTTACTGTATTTTTGCTTCTTTGAACTGATATGTTCTGATTAAGATTCCAGCATCACAACAATGTGTTTACTTAATGCTTTTACCTTCTTGCATGCCTACCGCTTGTGTTTAGTTCAGTGCTTATTCTAGCATGCTATAATTTCCTTATGCCTGTTCTAAAATTATTATGCATCCTAAACCCCCACCCCAATGTGTTCAGTGCTTAGGGTTTGTTTGAGGCGTGACAATATTGCATATTACTGCCCATGACTCAAGCTTGATCCCTGGGATCCTAACCTCTATGTTTCTCTGCTATTGTGTGTTCTGGTGAGCTTATAGGCATGCTTGCATCTTCTATTGCTGTGCATGCCCAAAGCTTACCCTTGCCTAAGCATAGGCTCTTTGTAATTTCCCAACCCCCTTGAATCCCTTTATATGAAATTATTAACTTGTTTGTGGCCGTTTCCTTCTCCTTTATTCCCTCAGAATTCTGTTTCTTCACTTGCACTCTCTCTTAGACTTAAGTTTTGCCCCCCTCTTGTGAGCCTTTCCTTGGGACTCTTTGAGCTCCCTCTGAACTTGGACACCTGAGGGCTGGCACTTCCACACTGCACTTGTCCCTATTCTGGTAATACAATTTGGGTGTGAGCACTGCCCAGAGTCCTATTGAGGCTCTTAGGGAACTCTAACACACTCAAATTGGAGAAAGGCTTTGGATCGGTGGTTTTTGAGTTGGTATATCTCATAATTCAGACAGGAAGTCAAGAATCAGGCCTTCTATGGTTGTAATTATTTTCTTTGTATTTTCTGATGTATTTGTTACTCTGGTTTGTAATAATTTGTAAAGAATACTTGGGGTTGGCTAGTAAAACAGGGTTGGGGTAACTATGCATGCAAAGGGTAGAAATCATGCCTATAGGACTGTTCTAATTCTGCATATTCAACTATATATAGAAACCATGCCTACAGGACTATTATAATTCTACATATTCAACTTCACCTAGAAATCATGCCTATAGGATGGTTCTAACGTCATTCTACATAATTAGAACTGCATTTAGATACCATGTTTATAAGGTCTAAAACAAGTTCTGCATTTAGATACCATGTTTATAAGGTTTAAAACAAGTTCTGCATTTAGATACCATGTTTATAAGGTTTAATTCAAACTGCATTTATATACCATGTTAATGAGGTTTAAAACAAATTTCTGCATTCAGACACCACGCCTATAAGTGCCTAAAATCAGCAACGTGTAGAAAACATGCCTACAGGAGTTTCTAAATGAATATGATTCGCTTCATCCAATGCTAGACGTAAAATCAGTAATAATATATACTATCACCTGCAGAACCTGTAATCAATTTGTTTAATTCTGCATCTCTTTTGATAATCTAAGTCCCTCGCTTTACAATGTTAACAAGCATGCATTTTTTATGATTTCAAACAATTCATTTGAGCTTTACTGTCTTACCACCTTCTGAGTTCAGTAGATACCATGCCTATAGGATCCCGTCTGAGCACTTAGGCAAGCCTTAGAGTAATAATTGAAAATTGAACCCGCTTCTGTTAATTATCACAACCGGCAGGCAGTCCTGATTCGGGCTTCTTATCTGAATTATGTAATAAACCAATCTGCCCCAGCTTTTAAACTCCCTCATATTTAATTCTAACCAGACCTAAGCAGTACGTGCAAGACATGCTATTATGTGCTTTTCTGTTCAAGGAGGTATAATTGAGCCTTGTATGTTTATATGTCTCCCAAAATATGCAGTATGTGTTTTTGACTGTCGCCTTAGAATTTTACCTTTGAAACCCCAAATAAGCCTAATATCCCTCCCTTTAGGATTAGTAGTCCTAAGTGCCTCCGGGACTGATAGGAGTGGGGGCGGGTAATAGCATGCAATAGGTAATCGATACCAGTCCTCGCTTTAAATACCTTAATGGGGTGGGATGGGTAGATATGGATATGATGACCACGCGATAATGTCACGTGTAGCCCCTCATTGAGGAGTGATTACCGGACATTGTATGGGGTGATCCATATTATTAATAAACCTAGGACCCCGCTCCCTTTATTCTTTATTTCTTTTCTTTAGCATTTTAACTCCTTTTAAAAAAAATCAACCTTTCTAATTGCTCTTTCAAACCTTGCTTACTTTCAAACCTTTATGTGTTGAAATCCCCTCTTATTTGAGCCTTATCTGCCTATATGCTAATTGCATCTCAATTCACAATGATTGTCTGGCCGGGAACCACACTAGTGGATTCCGAGGGGTGCCTAACACCTTCCCCTTAGAATAATTTCAAGCCCTTACCCTATCTCTGGTTATTCAAATCAAATTATTTTGGTGTCCTAATGCACCCTAATTAGTAGGTGGCGACTCTTCAATTGCAAACCCAGTTCCCAAAAGGAATGAGTTGTCCCTCCAAATGTAATAAACCCGATTTTCGCGAAGGAAAAAGGGGGCGCGACACCACAAAGCAAAACTCAAACATCAGCAGCCGATCAACTAGGAGAGCGTCGCAATACCAATGAAGTATCCATAAATCAAAACACATTACCCCTACTGAAATGTATACTCTCATCAAGCCTTACCAAATAGTAATATCATTTACCTAGTCATCTGGAACTGTCCATGCTGCCTAAGGACTCATGACCTTCCCTTTAAAATTGAACTGTGACCTTGCACTTGCCAATTTCAATCCCACAAAACACACCGCATATACTTTGCCATTATATAAAAAATACGAGAACTTCATAATCCAAAATCCACTCCGAGTCACAAGCAACTATATACTCAATTAGCCAAGAACTCTCCATTTGATCCCACAGTAGAAGATCACTACACATCACATGATCCTCACGCCAGTAGGAAATAGGCATCTCTAACTGTGGTAGAAATCATCAAGAATTCTCCGAAATCCATTTGCACTTAACCAGATCGTCAGGACTGAATCTCTCTAACTCGACCAAGCTACGTAGGTCGTCAAAACCCAAGAGTATCGCCACAAAACACCTGTAGAAACTCACTACACCATAAGAACCAGAGGAGCCAATCATATCCGTTACCATGCTGATCCAACCCGTTACCAAGCTGTCCTAATTCTCCGAGTTCCTTCCGAATTGCCTTCAAATTGATACCTTTCCTTGCTGGAACACTACTAACCTTAACCAAAACTTGCCCCATGAACTTTTTCATAGAACCACACCGCCCTAAGGATCATAAATCGTTGTATCCCTTCTTAAGCACCCCCAAAAGTACCATACATGAGGCACCCACTCTGAAGAGACCTTTTGTGAATTTAAAGTTGTTCCTCTTACCTTCCTGATACTAAAATGTAGAATCCATAAGGATATAAAAATGCCACCAAGTCTTGACACCATCCACTGAAAATCTCGGTTTCTAGCCATATGCAATTCCTGAAAGTTCCCAATTGCTACATCTAAATCTTGCATCCATTAGAACCATTCTCGAGAGTCTTCCACTCTACTCGAATCTCAATTATACCGACCAAATGGACTGAACGGTCTGTGCCCTATTAGCACACCGACACCCAAGAAAGTAATCCACACTTCTAAGCAACCGAGTGAATCCCTACTCCATGCACGCTACCTCCTTTACAATTAATAGCTCGATCATCCAATATTTCACGTACACTCCCAGTGCATAATACAACCCGTATCCAGAAATTTCCTTTACTCGAGTCATCCTCGATCTCAACCTCTGCAAGCCATAACTGATTCACCAGTATACCTCAAACCGAAACCAATACAACACATAACCGTGCAATCAACTAATCAATAGCGGACTCCCCCACTTGGCTCAAAGCCATAGATCAAAGCACACAATAACTCACAATGCCCATACTCTATTATTGTCATAATGCCATAGTGAGATTCAACTAAATCCTTCATAAGCTCATGCAACACAATCATCTAGTATTTCAAATTATCTGCAAATCTCGCATTCACCATTGTAACAGTGAAGCCCACTCTCATAAGCGATCCCAGACTCAAATTGCAACACATATATTTCACTAGTAAAAGAGAACTTCCATCAAACAACATAGGGATCACAAAAACTTCAGGCCACCCCGTAGGAGATAACCCACCTGCTTTGCCTCAAGTTGTCCTCTCTCTATACCCTTCCACAGTCATAAACATTATGCAATCACTAAATCTTCCTGAGTCTGAACTCATATCATGACATGAAATCCACTTCACTCCTCAACTAAACAACATGAAAAGATACTTCAACACATCCATAACTCGGGGCTATACATCAAATCAAGATGGCGATCAAGCACCAAATAGTTCTCTTTACATTACAGGAAAACTCTTCTCGTCAAATTCAACCCATATGAACACATCTCATTGTCACATCATACTCATCACGTAGCCATCCAACCATAGACTCAACCAATAGGGACACTATCGGACATATAAATTGTTGATACCCAATTTTTCCTCATATATTTTTAATACATATATATACTTTCAAAATAGCAAATATGCAGTTATAAGCATGCATAAGCATTTTTATAATTTTTCTATAATTTTAGAAGCTCCGAATCAATTTATTTCTTCTCTTTTTATTTTTTTAAGTATCCAATAATTATCCTTCAAATTACTTGTGATGATTTAGTCATCTAAATTCTTTATTTATGCCAACATAGTGTTTAAATATTTTTAGTGCATTTTTGTAATTATATTTATATTTTTAGGCTAAATTACACATCTTTGCAATAATAGCCCATACTAATGCATAATTACATTATTGATGCATAAAATGGTCTTTTATAGTTTTAAAATGTTAAACAACTATTTTAGATCATTTTTAGTACACGAAAATATTTTTTGGAACTCATTTATTCTTTTTATAAATTATGTAGTTATTAAAAGTGGCTATTTAAAATCTGGCCTATTTTTATTTCAATTTTAGTCCTATTTCAACCCAATACCAGCCCAATTTCAATTTAAATTTACCCAACCCAAACCCTAATAACCGATCCGGCCCCAAAACCCTTTCAATCTCGGCCGTTGATCATAGAGATCAACGACCACAAACAGCCCCTTCCTTTTTTAGTCCCAAACGAACCCCCAAACCCTTTCATTTCTCACCATCCGCCGCCCTGAAATCCCTCTCCTCTCTCAAATGCTCTCAAACCTAACCCTAATCGGAACACATCGTCACTCATCTATGGCTATCTATGGTGGTTTCTCACCATCCCCCAGGCCTCTAGTAGCCTCTCTCACGTTGGTATTGCCATCTTCAAGGTCCTCAAGGGACCAGGGTTAGTTCGCTTGCATCTATGGCCCCTTTCTCGCCTGATTCAGGCTGTCCCAGTGTGATTCCGAGTAAGATCGTCTGAGATGATTTGGACTTATTTCATATGAGTTTTACAATAACCTTGTGATTCTTTACAAGAATCGTATGATTTTCGAGTGATTTTTTTATCTTTCTCTAAACTAGGGTTTCCTGAAATTTCTTTTTCCAAAACATTTGGTAATTTTGAGTGTTTAATCTCATGTTTCTATATGTTTTAACCGATTTTGTTAGGTTTGCTCAAATTTCAACTCGTTTATGCTAAAAGCTCTAAATTTTTCGACTCTTTTGTTTGGTTTCTGAGTTACTTGTGTACTGATTGTGTTCTTGCCTTGGTTCTTGCGATTCCTCTTTAGCCATTTGAATGTCTCGTGGTTTTCATGTCCTAAAATTCCTCTACTGAGTTCCTTAGTTCATATTTTTTTTACCGATTCCACATGTTTGTGTTCCTTCTGACTATTCATGATCAGACCTATATCTTTCTCCTTAAATCAGTGTCGTTTCTTGATTTAACAATTTGTTTCGTTAAAATTATGTGTCGAATCCTGACTATTCATCTCTTACCTTATTTTGTCTGCTAAACTTGCTGACTCTTTACGTGATTTTCTCTTTGATTGAACCCTTGATTATTCTGAAGTCCTTATTTCCTGGTTTGATTCTTAACCTTATTTTGTTTAACTCTTGATTGCTAGATAAACTCCCTCCTATTCTCACTTCAGACACGAACATTAGTTCACAAAAGCACACTTACACTTTAAAGCTCTCTTTTCTTCTCTGCTACTTGTGATATTCACTGGTCTAGCCGGCTGAAAGCCAAGGCTAGATATTGGAACTACATCTGCTTTATATTCTGCACTCTTTTCTTCAACTGGTATGTCTCTAGTTAAATTTTGAACCGAAACCCTATGTGTTTCATTCCTGCACTAGTTCATCAGCTATGAATTCAACCTGTCTTCCTGCTTACTTTTTTGCCTAGCATGTCTAAACTCTGTCATATCCAATGTGTGATTAGCATGTCTACACTTCACCTAGTTATCTAATACTTAACCAGTTGTTGATACCCAATTTTCCCCATGTATTTTTATATACTCAAAATAGTCTCAAAATAGCATGTACATGCATATATAAGCATGCCCAAGAATTTTGGTATTTTCCCTTATTTTCAAAGTTTTTAAAAGCAATTTATTGTCCATTTTAGCAGTACAAAACCAATAATTGTCCCAAAAAATTATCCTTTTTGTGATTAACCTATTTTTATTCTCATATTTACACCAAGATATAATTAAGATAATTTTTGCATATTTTTTACGCATTTGTTTGGTATTTTTAAAGCTAAGTTGCATATAGTTGCATTATAGCCTATTTTTACGATTAGCAGCATTTTACAATTGTAAAATCATTTCCAGTATTTTTAGATTAATATTTATACGTTATTAACTAGTCCAGTACCTTTAATTTGTTTTAAAATATTTTTTAACTATTTTATAAAAAATAAAAGAAGGAAAATTGGCTATTTAACAAACAACCCTTTATTATTTCAATCCTCTCCAATTTAACCACACCCCCATCAGATTTAATTGGCCCAATACCCAATTAAAACACCCCAGCCCAATCCCTAATATAACCCGCCCCAACCCCGATTTAATCTGAGTCGTTGATCAAATAAGATCAACGGCCTAGATTACCTTTCCTTAATTAAAATTCTAACTACCCCCCCCCCCCGACCCCTCATTCTTCACCGTCTCTCATCTCTCTACTCTCTCTCTCTATCTCTAGTCTCTTCTAGAGACTTCTGTCTCTTCCCCTTCTCCGACGAATCCCTTCATTTTCTCCGGCGACCTTCTCCACCGGAGACCATGGATTCCTCACCCTCTGCCTCGTATGGTTCTCTCATGCCGGTAAACATCATCCCTAAGGCCCTCGAAGGGCGAGGACCCGTCTACTCACACCCATGGTGTTCCTGTTTGCTTCAGGCCTCCGAAGTTTGATTTCGAGTGAGGCCTGTGACGTTTGAGGCTCGAACCAGTAACGTTTGAGGTTCTTCTTATCTTCTCTGAGGTTTTCTTTGAAACCCTAATGTTTGGAACCTCCGATTCTTTTAGATTTACAGTAGATCTACGCATATTGCGAGTTATTATGATGTTTCCTTTAAAAAAACTTTCTATTTTTTCTAAACGGACCTTCTCCTTTAACTAGGGTTCCGAAACCCTTTCTCAAAATGGTTTTCTTTATCGATTTTTAACAACTATCTCATGATTTTCCTTCATATTTACCATTGTTTAAGTCTTTTCCTTGTGATTGGGTCAGTATATGTGTTTGATTATCACGAATGGTTTGAAATTCTAGTGATTCTACTCTGTTTTCCCATTAGGGTTTATGGCTCTTCGTCTCCTTTGCATGTATCATGTCTACTCTATTGATTCGGACTAGTATTTGTGTGAAACCCTAATTTTCAGACTTAGAACCCTGAAAGCTGCTCTTTTTTCCTGTGTGCTTGCATTTGCGTTCATGTTTCACTATCTTTACTCTATGCTGTTTTTCTTTGGGTTCATCTCGCATCCCTGACTCACATGACTCCTAATGTCATATACCAGGGTTTCTGATTTTCATCTAATGTGTGTTTATTCCCTTTAAATAAGTATTAGTTTGCCATTTTGAACCCTTGAATGATTGTGACTAGTACTTCACTGATTTTGTGTATTTTCCTTTAACCATGATACTTGCCTTAGAACTCTTTGCTGATTTTATGTATTTTCCTTTAACTGTGATACTTTCCTTAACACTCTTCACTGATTTTGTGAATTTCCTTACTTGTTGACATCTGCCTTAACTGATAACTGATTCCCTGCGATAATAGGGGATCTCTTACTGATTTTCAAAATGACACTCTGCCTTATTTTATGTGCAAGCATGTCGTCAATTGATTCTTACTTTCCTTAATTCATATGTTCTGTACTTGGTCCTAATCACACGCCTTATTCTTTACTACTCTATGTATGATTGAAATTAGTCTTTCAATTAGTCTCTTTCCTTATTTGTCACCCTGGTAGCCATTTGAACTAGGACTCCCCAATTAAAGGGGAGTACTTACATTGATTGGGATTCTAATTGTATTTACTTCCATAATTACACTACACTTTACTTCTTACCTTATTTTTCTACTCGTTTCCAGAACTATAAATACTCTACTCTTTCATTAGCAAAACACACACACAGAGACACACATCACTGAATACTCTCAATTCTACATTCTCTTGTGCTCTTTCTCTCTTGCCATTTTGCTCTATTGATGTTCTCTGCTCTTGCCTATTATTAGCCGGCTGTAAGCCAAGGCTAAAATTGTGTTATCACTTTATCTTTGCATCCTGCTGTTGCTCTTTACTGGTATGTCCTAGTTTCAATTCAAAGCTCCAACAACAATGTGATTCTCTATTTGTTTCAGTTCTTACTATTTCTAGTTTGCTTCTATTTGTGGTTCTCTTGCGAAATCTGTAATTAAAATGTATTACTAGCATGTTATTATGTCTTCCCTTCCCTTTGGATTAGTATACCCCCTTTATGTGTGTTTCCAAGCATGACTTGCATACTTATCCCAAATCCCTATCACCCCTCTATGTGGTTGTTCTTCATATCTGTGTTTTTTTTATGACTATGCCTGAAAGTGTTTGAGCTAGTCCTAGGCCTTCGCTGGGTTACAGTTTTGTCCTATGTGTCCCTAACCCCACTATCCCTGTTTGTGTTTGCTGGACCTGCATTGGTTCTGTGGTCTTTGGCTGTGTATGAATCTATTTTTGGAGGTGTTGTGTCTAGGTTGTTGCTTATCACTTTATTCTCTTTTCAAAAAAAAATTGTTTTACTAAACAGACTCTCTTTGTTTTACGAAATGTTTTAAGTGAAATTCCTTTCAACACTATTTCTGTCAAAACATTTTCGAACTCTCTTGCACTTCACTTTATTCCTAGATACTTAAGTTCCACCCTCTCAGTGTGAGCACTGCTTTGGGGACCTCCTGAGTACCCTCTGAACTCCGACACACTGCACATGTTTAACTCTTGGTTACTAAGTCTGGGCGTGAGCATGGCCCAAGAGCCCTCGAGGTCCTTAGCGAACTTTGGCACACCCAAGCTATGAAAGGCTATTTTGGCAGTAAAGTTTGGAGGATTTGGGCCTACTGAAGGCTCCCTATAGAATAACTTTTTATTTTTTTATTTCATTACTGTAATTCAGATACTACTGGTTTGTAATAATTTGTAAATGAATGATTGGGGGCTGAATAGTGAATATGGGGGAGGGGTATGCATGTTTATTTCTATGGGTAGAAAACATGTTTATAGGTTTTTATTTACCTATTTGCGCAATAGATAACCTGCTTAGGACATGCATTTCATATGTTAGAAATCCTGTTTTAGGTCTTTTATTCTCAGCATATTATTGTACTCACTTCGTAATCTTAATTATTAACAAACTGTCATTACTGCATTGGCATAGTAGAGATCATGTTTTAGGAACTCTTCTGTGCATTAGACATCCTGCTGCTTAGAGTTTTATACTTATCTGGATTGCAATTGTCAAAACGCCTATTAGCATGCTTAATCCAATAACACAAGTACTATGCGTATCCTTCTTTTTAAATCAGAATCAAATATGCATGTCCACTCTTTAAGACAATCAGACAATGTATATGACGCCTAGGCAAACTTTAGGCCTAATAAGAATTGATTAATCATGTGGTTACCAGTTTAAGACTAATTAGCCTCTTTTAATTTTGAACTCTGCTGCTCCCATTCTTATTTTTGATTCTCTGAACTTCACTCTGTTTTACTAAACTCTCGCCCTACTTTGAAATGATCTCGAAATTGTGTATCTGTTCTACTATGTTTTCTACTAGGTTACCCTTTTCTGCCCAGAATCGTGCTATTATTTTCAAAATATTTATCCTATGTCTCGTCAAGTTAATGTATCTCCATGCCTTTACTCTATTTACAAAGAATGTTTTAACGATTTTATCTATCTTTTCACTAACTCCTAAACTGCTGTATACTTCTAAATCCTACTACTGTCCCAAGTCATATTTCTGAAAACCGAGCATTTTTTCAAATCACTTAGTCTTAATTAAGCTTCTGCTTTCACTGAAAACTCACTGTTTTATTTCAACATTCTGGCTTTTAAAACTCTTGTCTTTGAGACCTTAAATGTGTTTGAGACGTGCTAATTATGAGTTCACTTGTGGAGGGATCTGTGAGCCTCTATGTGCCTTTGTATGTTCCCCTTATGTGCAGTCCTATTTGTTATGTATGTCGCTTAGCATTTTTGCCTTTAAACTTAAGGGTTCATCCTAGTCCCCACCACGTAGGAATAGTGGTCCTAAATACCCTCCAGGACTTATAGGACGGGACGGGTAATAGCACGCAATAAGTATTCGTGACCAACTCACGCGTTTAATAACCTTTATGGGGTGGGGAAGGGTAGAATATGGATATGATGACCACGCGATAACACCACGTGTATAAATGGTTACCGAGTGTTGTGTGGGGTGATCCATATTGATTACAAACCTAGGACTCCCCTTCCCCTTTATTTTTTTTCCATTTATTGTTTAAATCTTTTCTTGAAACTTCTGCCCTCTTTATCTCTCCTCAAATTTCCATTTTTACTTGCAATATTATGTGAAAACTCCCTCTATTTGAACCCTTATTTGCTTACTTGTTAAGTGAAGTCACAATTGTAACATGGCCGGGAACCACACTAGTGGATCTTGGGGGGAGCCTAACACCTTCCCCTCGAGATAATTTCTAGCCCTTACCCAAACTCTGGTTTTCAAACTCAAAAACCCTTTTTTGTGTCCTAATGCACTTAATCATTAGGTGGCGACTCTTCAAATTCCAAAACAAAACCCAAATCCCAAAAGGGAAAAGAGTTGTCCTCCCAAATGTCGTAAACCCGATTTCGCCTTTAAGAAGAAAAAGGGGGCATCGACAACATGGCGACTCTTCTGGGGATTTTCTTTTAGGCTTTTACCATTACATGTTATTTGTGACTTTATTGCTTCTTTATTGCTTTTATTTAATATCTTTATTTCTCTTCTACTTCGAAACTGACTTGGCTTTTGTTTTCTTTTCTTGCTTTTACCGCTTACCTTCAATACTGTTGTAATCATGAGCAATTATTGTAATTATTATTTTATGAACGTGCAAATACGTGACAATTTATTCCATTCTTGTAATTGCATCTTCAACATCATATTCCACTCGTGCCAAACAAATACCATAGCAATGCTTATAATGAGTGGTTGCGCCCTTCCAATATATCACCCCCTAAATTTGGTAAAGGCGTATTTGCGGTAAAACCAGTCGATCAGCGGTGCTGTCGATGGTTCCGCACCTTTCCCTCTTGAGTTGTCCGCTCAAGGGTACCGGTCTAATACCCCATAGAAACCTTACTCTGTTTTAACTGCGCATGCATCACTGTCAAACCTAGTCGAGTCAGTTATGCTGTCCACATAATGACTCTTTAAGATAGTCTTGTCCAAAGTCCACTGGGTTTCCTTGGAACCCAGACGGACGCCACCATATTCTATGCATTCATTTGGAGAACTAAATGTCGTTTATGCTAATTATTGGTTTAAATAGTCGAGTCCGGTGAGGTAAGGGCCTAACACTTTGTTTTGTAGAAATGAGGCACGAAGTCCCCAGATTCGGCATGGTAACCAACATTTACCCAAGGTTGCTAAGCTGGTGAGAAGACCTTCACTCCAGCGATCAGGCTCTCGTCCGCAAATACTTGGGAAATTTGCCTCCCCTTTTGGAAATCCAGCCCGACAACAAAATCATAGAGGCTGCAACCTTATTCTGGGACAGTGATAGATTAATGTTTCACTTCGGGGACCTTGAAATGACCCCTTTGCTCGAAGAAATAGGAGGGTTAGCTGGTGTTCCTTGGGAGACTCCACAACCAATTACGTAAGAGGATTCGGGAGCACGAGAATGAACACCGGGAAATTCAAGAAGCTCATCAAAAGTTGATCGAGGAATGGAAGGATATGGCTGTCAGCGCCAACAAATGACTAGGGTATTTGGAGCGAGGTTTGGTAGAATTGGAAAGGAAGTTCATCCAAAGGATCGAAAACTGCCAGAATGCTGAGGGAAGCGAAGGAGGACACTTGGCTAGAGCTTACTTGCTGCTGGGACTGCGTGAGCTGGTGAAGCTGTTCGATGGAGCTAAAGATGCCGAGTCTGGGGAAGGTCCTTCTGGGACCAAGTAGTTAGGAGTCTTTCTTTTGCTTTAATGTAATAAGGCCCACGACCATTAGTGACATTTTATTTCTGCTATTTTGGTGTCGTTTTGGGATTCGTCTTATTTGTTATCAATAAAATGAGGCATTTGGCATTATAAGTTCTCCAAATCAACTTGTCGCTAGGCCTACCTCGGGCACAA
>NW_017670518.1:432556-457259 GCF_001879085.1 Nicotiana attenuata
TCCTTTTAACTGTTGATACTTTCCTTTAACACTCTTCACTGATTTTGTGAATTTCCTTACTTGTTGACATCTGCCTTAACTGATAACTGATTCCCTGCGATACTAGGGGATCTCTTACTGATTTTCAAAATGATACTCTGCCTTATTTTATGTGCAAGCATGTCGCCAATTGATTCTTACTTTCCTTAATTCATATGTTCTGTACTTGGTCCTAATCACACGCCTTATTCTTTACTACTCTATGTATGATTGAAATTAGTCTTTCAATTAGTCTCTTTCCTTATTTGTCACCCTGGTAGCCATTTGAACTAGGACTCCCCAATTAAAGGGGAGTACTTACATTGATTGGGATTCTAATTCGATTTACTTCCATAATTACACTACACTTTACTTCTTACCTTATTTTTCTACTCGTTTCCAGAACTATAAATACTCTACTCTTTCATTAGCAAAACACACACACAGAGACACACATCACTGAATACTCTCAATTCTACATTCTCTTGTGCTCTTTCTCTCTTGCCATTTTGCTCTATTGATGTTCTCTGCTCTTGCCTATTATTAGCCGGCTGTAAGCCAAGGCTAAAATTGTGTTATCACTTTATCTTTGCATCCTGCTGTTGCTCTTTACTGGTATGTCCTAGTTTCAATTCAAAGCTCCAACAACAATGTGATTCTCTATTTGTTTCAGTTCTTACTATTTCTAGTTTGCTTCTATTTGTGGTACTCTTGCGAAATCTGTAATTAAAATGTATTACTAGCATGTTATTATGTCTTCCCTTCCCTTTGGATTAGTATACCCCCTTTATGTGTGTTTCCAAGCATGACTTGCATACTTATCCCAAATCCCTATCACCCCTCTATGTGGTTGTTCTTCATATCTGTGTTTTTTTTATGACTATGCCTGAAAGTGTTTGAGCTAGTCCTAGGCCTTCGCTGGGTTACAGTTTTGTCCTATGTGTCCCTAACCCCACTATCCCTGTTTGTGTTTGCTGGACCTGCATTGGTTCTGTGGTCTTTGGCTGTGTATGAATCTATTTTTGGAGGTGTTGTGTCTAGGTTGTTGCTTATCACTTTATTCTCTTTTCAAAAAAAAATTGTTTTACTAAACAGACTCTCTTTGTTTTACAAAATGTTTTAAGTGAAATTCCTTTCAACAATGTCAACACATTTTCGAACTCTCTTGCACTTCACTTTATTCCTAGATACTTAAGTTCCACCCTCTCAGTGTGAGCACTGCTTTGGGGACCTCCTGAGTACCCTCTGAACTCTGACACACTGAGGCTGGTATCTCCACACTGCACATGTTTAACTCCTGGTTACTAAGTCTGGGCGTGAGCATGGCCCAAGAGCCCTCGAGGTCCTTAGGGAACTTTGGCACACCCAAGCTATGAAAGGCTATTTTGGCAGTAAAGTTTGGAGGATTTGGGCCTACTGAAGGCTCCCTATAGAATAACTTTTTTATTTTTTTTATTTCATTACTGTAATTCAGATACTACTGGTTTGTAATAATTTGTAAATGAATGATTGGGGGCTGAATAGTGAAGATGGGGGAGGGGTATGCATGTTTATTTCTGTGGGTAGAAAACATGTTTATAGGTTCTTATTTACCTATTTGCGCAATAGATAACCTGCTTAGGACATGCATTTCATATGTTAGAAATCCTGTTTTAGGTCTTTTATTCTCGGCATATTATTGTACTCACTTCGTAATCTTAATTATTAACAAACTGTCATTACTGCATTGGCATAGTAGAGATCATGTTTTAGGAACTCTTCTGTGCATTAGACATCCTGCTGCTTAGAGTTTTATACTTATCTGGATTGCAATTGTCAAAACGCCTATTAGCATGCTTAATCCAATAACACAAGTACTATGCATATCCTTTCTTTTTAAATCGGAATCAAATATGCATGTCCACTCTTTAAGACAAGCAGACAATGTATATGACGCCTAGGCAAACCTTAGGCCTAATAAGAATTGAGTAATCATGTGGTTACCAGTTTAAGACTAACTAGCCTCTTTTAATTTTGAACTCTGCTGCTCCCATTCTTATTTTTGATTCTCTGAATTTCACTTTGTTTTACTAAACTCTCGCCCTACTTTGAGATGATCTCGAAATTGTGTATCTGTTCTACTATGTTCTACTAGGTTACCCCTTTTCTGCCCAGAATCGTGCTATTATTTTCAAAATATTTATCCTATGTCTCGTCAAGTTAATGTATCTCCATGCCTTTACTCTATTTACAAAGAATGTTTTAACGATTTTATCTATATTTTCACTAACTCCTAAACTGCTATATACTTCTAAATCCTACTACTGTCCCAAGTCGTATTTCTGAAAACCGAGCATTTTTTCAAATCACTTAGTCTTAATTAAGCTTCTGCTTTCACTGAAAACTCACTGTTTAATTTCAGCATTCCGGCTTTTAAAGCTCTTGTCTTTGAGACCTTAAATGTGTTTGAGACGTGCTAATTATGAGTTCACTTGTGGAGGGATCTATGAGCCTCTATGTGCCTTTGTATGTTCCCCTTATGTGCAGTCCTATTTGTTATGTATGTCGCTTAGGATATTTGCCTTTAAACTTAAGGGTTCAGCCTAGTCCCCACCACGTAGGAATAGTGGTCCTAAATATCCTCCAGGACTTATAGGACGAGACGGGTAATAGTACGCAATAAGTATTCGTGACCAACTCACGCGTTTAATAACCTTTATGGGGTGGGAAGGGTAGAATATATATATATATATATATGATGACCACGCGATAACACCATGTGTATAAATGGTTACCAGGTGTTGTGTGGGGTGATCCATATTGATTATAAACGTAGGACCCCCCTTTCCCTTTATTTGTTTTTTTTTCATTTATTGTTTAAATCTTTTCTTGAAATTTCTGCCCTCTTTATCTCTCCTCAAATTTCCATTTTACTTGCAATATTATGTGAAAACTCCCTCTATTTGAACCCTTATTTGCTTACTTGTTAAGTGAAGTCACAATTGTAACATGGCCAGGACACACTAGTGGATCTTGGGGGGTGCCTAACACCTTCCCCTCGAGATAATTTTTAGCCCTTACCCAAACTCTGGTTTTCAAACTTAAAAACCTTTTTTTGTGTCCTAATGCACTTAATCATTAGGTGGCGACTCTTCAAATTCCAAAACAAAACCCAAATCCCAAAAGGGAAAAGAGTTGTCCTCCCAAATGTCGTAAATCCGATTTCGCCTTTAAGAAGAAAAAGGGGGCATCGACAATGTTGATATCTATACGGATCATAAGAGCCTCCGGTACATTTTCAAGCAAAAGGAATTGAATCTACGTCAAAGGAGATGGTTGGAGCTACTTAAAGACTATGACGTTGATATTTTATACCATCGAGGGAAGGCAAACATAGTAGCCGACACCCTCAACCGTAGATCTATGGGTAGCCTATCGTATTTACAGCCAGAAAAGAGGGGAATAGCCCATGAGGTTCATCAACTAGCTAGTCTTGGAGTTCGGTTACTGGACTCAGGTGATATTGGAATTACTATTCAGGATACGGCAATATCCTGTTTAGTAACTGAAGTAAAGGAACGCCAGTACAAGGATCTTGTGTTAGTTCATTATAGGGATACCACCTTTCAGAAGGAGAAGACACCGTTTGAAATTACAAAAGATGGGGTCCTCAGATGTCGAGGGCAATTATGTATGCCCAATATTGCAGGGCTGCGTCGGCAGGTTATGGGAGAAACTCATTATTCTCGTTATTCTATCCATCCAGGAGCAACAAAGATGTATCATGATATCAGGTAAGTATATTGGTGGGACGGAATGAAAAAGGATATAACGGAGTTTGTTGCTCAGTGTCCTAACTGTCATCAGGTTAAGGTTGAGCATCAGAAACCCGGTGGGTAATTGCAGGCTATGGAGATTCCGACTTGGAAATGGGAAGTAATCAATATGGATTTCATTGTAGGCTTACCTCGTACCCAGCGTAAGTTCGATTCGATATGGGTGATTATGGATAGGCTTACAAAGTCAGCCCATTTTCTGCCCGTTAGAACTACATATTCCTTAGAGGATTATGCAAGGCTTCATATTAAGGAGATAGTACAACTGCATGGTGTCCCTGTATCTATTATCTCGGATAGAGGAGCTCAATTTACAGCTAACTTCTAGAGGCCCTTCCGAAAAGGATTAGGGACTCAAGGTAGTCTTAGTACATCATTTCATCCCTAGACAGATGGACAGTCGTACTATTCAAACACTAGAGGATATGTTACGAGCTTGTGTAATAGACTTCAAAGGTAGATGGGATGATCATTTGCCGCTTATTGAGTTGGCATATAATAATAGCTACCATTCCAGTATTCAGATGGCTCCATACGAAGCTCTCTACGGATGGAAGTGTAGGTCACCTATAGGGTGGTTTGATGTTGGAGAATCTGGGTTACATGGGCCAGACCTGGTTCAGCAAGCCATAGAAAAAGTAAAGTTGATCCGGGATCAACTATTGACAGCTTAGAGTCGTCAGAAGTCATATTCTGACGTGCGGCGATGAGATTTAGGGTTCGGGGTTGATGATTGGGTATTCTTAAAGGTGTCAACTATGAAGGGTGTGATAAGGTTTGGCAAGAAAGGCAAATTTAGCCCACGATATATTGGGCCTTATAGGATCATTCGGAGAGTGGGCCAAGTAGCTTATGTGTCACGACCCAAGTTCACCCTCCATGAACAGTCGTGACGGCACCTAGTCTCTACGACTAGGTAAGCCTAACAAATGTGAAAAAGAAATAATTTCGAAAAAGAAACTAATATAAACCGAGATAACAAAGTATAACAGTGTTTAAGATGTCACCCGACATATAACAATCCAAGAATTTCAACCTAACACTCCCAAAATCCGAAACCCCATTAATCGCAAGCTAAGAGTACATAAAATGCTCTAACTCCAGAAATGTCTAACAACAACGAAGATACAGAAAGGCTATACTATTACAGAGAATGGAAAGGGACTCCTCGGTCTGCGGACTCGGCAGATATACCTCGAAGTCTCTATAGAAAGTGCCTCGCCTTAAGGGTGATAAGACTGAGTGGAAGTACCTGGATCTGGACACGCAAAAACATATGCAGGAAAGGGCATGAGTACACCACAGCGGTAGTCAGTAAGTGCCAAGCCTAACCTCGGTCGAGTAGTGACGAGGAAGGTCAGGGCCCTACCGGTCATATACAATAATATATAAGGAAGATGATCAGTAGTAAAGAAATACAGATAATAAGAGAAACAACAACTACAACCAAGGCAAATAATCACAGAAGGTATACAACCAACGCAGAGATAGCAACCAGGGGTCTACCAGGATCCCGTCTTGTAGCCCTAAAAGTAAATAATCAGTGGATCTCCCGCGTGCTGTCCCGTAGTCCATATCACTGAACAGAGAGATCTACCAGAACACGACATCCGTAGTCCCAAATAAACAGACAAGGGGGATCTACCGGGAAACCGCCCGTAATCCCAATGTAAACACACAACAACAACACAAGAATAACCAACTCAATCCAATTTCATATCAAGGTAAATAGGTAATTCTAACCTAGCATGCTGCACAGAATTTAGATAAGGCAGTTTGAGCAAATAAGCAATTTAGTTATTTAGGCATGCTTCCCTAAGCTAACAGTAAGCTCAAATTTCAAGTAATAAAAACAGTGAAGAAATACAAAATTTTATATACTTAATGAAAAACCGAATTTGCAGCAATCAGCACAAGTACGCACTCGTCACCTCACGTACAAGGCATTTCATATATCACAGCGCCAATCCTAAGGGGAGTTCCCCCACACAAGGTTAGACAAGCCACTTACCTCGAACCAACTCAATCAAATCAATACCACGTTCTTGCCACGAGTATCCGACTCCAAATGGCCCAAATCTATTCAAAGTAATTGCATAATGTAAATAACACTTCAAGTAACTAACTCAACTAATTAATTCTAAGATAATACGCGAAATAAGGGAAAATAACCAAAATGCCCCCGAGCCCACATCTCGAAATCGGGTAAAATTTACAAATTCGGAATCCTCACACTCTCAGGAGTTCAGTCATACCAAAAGTAGCAAAATCGGACCTCAAATGGTCCCTCAAATCACCACTCAAAGCTCTCCAATTAACCAAGTCCTAACCCCCAATTTACCACTGATTTTCCTTCAAATTTCATGCTTACAATGATAAAAATAACCATAAGAACGAGCTTAAGGACCAAAGATCTTACCTCAATGAATCCCTTTGAAAATCTCCCTTGAAAATGCCCTCCAAGGCTTCACCCCAAATGAAAAATTGAGAGAAATGGTCAAAAATCGCGAAGGGTGGAATTTATAGTTACTGCCCCAGCAAAACCGCACCTGCGGTTAAATGGTCACACCTGCGGACCCGCACCTGTTGTCTGAGGTGCGCACCTGCGAAGTTCACTTAAAACACCAGGGCCGCACCTGTGCAAGAATTCCCGCATCTGCGCAATCGCAGGTGCGACCAGGACCTCGCTTCTGTGGTCCCAGCCTGTCCCTCTCTTTGCCGCATCTGCATCTTCCTATCCGCTCCTACGTGCCCGCAACTGCGGTCCCCTAGCCGCATGTGCAGTTATGACAGCAACAGAACTCCTTCAGCTGCTAAACTCAACTCCAAATCACCCGTTAATTACCCGAAATCACCCCGAAGCCCCCGAGACCTTAACCAAAGGAGCGAGCATGTCATATACCACCTTCCAAACTTGTACCAATCCTCAAAACACCTAAATCAACATCGAAACATCAAATTAACCATGGATTCAAGCCTAAAAACTCTAAAGACTTCCGAATTCCGCTTTTGATCAAAAAGTCTATCAAACCTCGTCTGAATGACCTTAAACTTTGCACACACATCCCAAATGACACAACGGACCTATTGCGACTTCCGGAACTCCATTCCGACCCCTAGATCAAAATCTCACTACCTAACCGAAAACTTCAAAAATTCAACTTTCACAATTTTAAGCCTAATTAAGCTACGGACCCCCAAAACATAATCTGAACACGCCCCTAAGCCTGAAATCACCCAACATAGCTAACGGAACTGACGGAATTCCATTCTGAGGCCGTCTTCACACTGCTCCGACTACTGTCCAAATTCTAAAGCTTAAACTCTCATTTATGGACTAAGTGTCCCAAAACACTCCGAAACTCAAAACAAAATCTCCCGGCAACTCATAATAGCAGAAATAAATACGGGGAAAGAAGTTAATAGGGGATCGGGGCATTAATTCTTAAAACGATCGGCCGGGTCGTTACTTTATGAGTTAGAATTTCCCTCGGAGTTGGAGTCCGCCCATCCGGTTTTTCACGTATCTATGTTGCAGATGTGCATTGGCGATCCTACCCGAGTGGTGTCCACGGATGATGTACAGATTACAGAGGACTTGTCATACGAGGAAATTCCGGTTGCCATCCTAGACCGACAAATCCGCAAGCTACGAAATAAGGAGGTAGCCTCTGTGAAAGTACTTTGGAGGAACAACAATGTGGAAGAAATGACTTGGAAGGCCGAGGAAGACATGAAGTCTAGATATCCCTACTTATTTCCTCCTCCAGAGAAGGGTCCGACTGAGACATCATAACCATAAGGTACGTGTACAAATTCTTTTGTTGGTTATTGACGTTGGTCGTGTGAGGCCATTGTCGTTACTGATAATTGTCGTCCTGTGTGGCGTTGGATTATTAAGCTTCTACAAGGAAAGTTGGTAGAAGTGTTGTTACAAAAGTGACCCTGTCAAGGATATATAGATCATGGGGAGTTGAACATTCGAGGACGAATGTTTCTAAGGGGGGAAGGATGTTACATCTCGTGTTTTCGTATGCTAAAAGTTTTGTCTTCAGTTAATTGACATAGACTCGGGGATGAGATTATCTTGAGGTTAACGTATTTATGCTATTTATAACAAGTGATAAATAAGTGTCATGAAGGATAAAGGGTACACGAATTAAAGAAAACGAGTTTCGTTGAAAGTGGCCAATTTGGGATAATATACGGGTCGAGCGATAATACCCGATAATTATGAACTAGTACCATGCAAGGTACCATATGGCCGTGATAAAGTAATGTACCAAGTCTATTAAAAGTGAGTAGTATTTTTAGGTAAATTGAGATAATTCTTAATTGTACGGGTAATTGATTAATTACCGAGTAACGGGACATTACCCAATAAACTAATAAGTGGATAGAAATTAATAAATTACACGTGGCAAGAAGCCACAAATCTGGAAATGACTAAGTAGTCATTTATGCCTAGGTGGCTACCTAAGCATTAAGTGGGAATTAATGAGTAACAAAACAAGACTTCAAACAAAGTCTTGTTACATTTGTATATTAGACAAAAAGAGAACCAAAAACGTTATCACTTCTAAAAGCAAACCTATCTTTCTTGGTATGATATTCCAAAAAAAAAAAAAAAAAAGCTTCAAAGAATCAAAAGCAATTTCGTTCAAATATTTCAAAGAATGAGAAGCATTTTCGTTCAAAAATTTCAAGGAATCAGAAGCAAAATTTCATTCATGAATTTCAAAGAAGCAGAAGCAAGTTTCGTTCAAGAATTTCAAAAAGCAAAAGCTTAATCCAATTTTTTTGAGTTCTAAGTTCAATCAACGAAGGTTTTTCAAC
Source organism: Nicotiana attenuata (assembly GCF_001879085.1). NCBI lineage: Eukaryota > Viridiplantae > Streptophyta > Magnoliopsida > Solanales > Solanaceae > Nicotiana > Nicotiana attenuata. The sequence continues at coordinate 441,226 of NW_017670518.1, forward strand.
GGAATATTATACGGAGTTTTCCCTACTCCAGGTATGTTAAGGCCATCATTTCTTTCTTTTGGCATGGTCCAAATTATACAAAAGAAACGAGCAAACGCACAGTTTTCATAAATTACTCTATCCATAGAAATACTAGGGGTGTCTATATTTTTAATTCCCCATGTGAATTGTTATCATCTTCTGTTCATAGAAGGAGTGAACCTAGAAAGATGTATGAGCTTCTCTCTCTAAAACCTTACTGCCTTCACCAAACATATTTGATACAATATCCCTCTTCATAAATCAACAGCCATGAATACTCCTACACAAAAACTTCCCTATATCAACGATCTTACTGAACCACCAGACATAGAAACTATGCAAATCGATGAAAAAATTCAACCTAATCCTTCAGTATCTTTCCTTCAAGCTTTAATCACTAATGAACAACACACAACAAGTCCACACATCCAGCAGTGTGTTAAACACTCTTTTGACCTGGAGGATGAGACTCTTTCAACCAACCAAGATGAAGCCATCTTTATCCCCATCACTACGGAGGATAAATGTCGTCTATATAAGCCATGGCAATACTCAGTTATTGTCAAGGTATTTGGCAGGAAAATAACACATCAAATACTACAAACTAAGCTACTTGCACTATGGAATCCAACTGAGGATATACCTCTAATAGATTTGGACTCCGACTTTTTCTTAATTAAATTCCAAAAGGAGGAAAATATGCTTAAAGCACTGCATGAAGGTCCATGGTTTGTGTTAAACCATTTTCTGTCTGTTTGCAAATGGGAGCCTAAATTCAATGCATCTTCTACGCAACTTACATACTCAGCCATATGGGTTTGCCTACCAGAGCTTCCTACAGAACTTTATGATGAGCAAATTCTACGAAAGGTGGGCTCTAAACTGGGACAACTACTAAAGGTTGATACCTCTACTTCTTCTACTACTAGGGGAAAAGTATGCTCGTATATGTATTGAAGTGCCCCTAGAAAAGTCATTTAAAACACATTTTCTTCTAGGAAATCATCATCAGATGGTACTATACGAGGGGATTAATTTACTATGCACAAAATGTGAGAGGTTTGGACATGCAAATGACACAACACACCAACCTCTACATCCAAACACTAGTTCCCCTTCTACGTCATCCAATCCAGAAACAACACAGGAATATGAATGGAAAATTGTAGATTTTCCAAAGAAAAATCCAACACGCTACAACACTGGCCATCAACAAACACACAATAAGGCGGTGCAGGTGGCAGCAAGGTTAGGGCAACATCCAGGTAAGTCTACTATTTCTATTGGTCCTTCTGAGGCCCATTAGTCATTAAATATTGGCCCTTATAAAAATAAATTTTCTAATAAATACAATGAATTAGCAGATCTGAATTGATTCCAATGAAAATCATTTAGACATGGACACAAACAAAACACCAAGCCCAATAAATGAGAGCCCAAAAATACAGACCAAATCTGATCCACTAGAAGACAAATCCTTTAAGCATTGGCCGTCCACTTCCTCCAATCACACACACTCTAACTCTAATAATAAAACATTACCTTCTACTACACCTCTAATAGGTTTTACACGTCAGAGCACGCCTAATCCTACACACATGACACCTCAGGAATCCCACATAGGGCATCAGAAAAACAAAAGCACTAACCAATCCACAATTCACAACTCTGCTTCTTCACATGACACTTCAATTACACCTGGCTTGCATGAAGATAGCAGCAAACCTAATTTGCATGATACAGTTCCCTACGTCCATTACCAACCTAGCCAAACCCTTTTCCCATGCAAACCAAATCATTACCTCCCATGTGACACTCATCAGGAAGTGTTCCATAATATACAAAACCTGCTTCCTAATTCTACAAATACAATATCTTCATCTAATAACTCCACTTTAACTCCTTCTTCCATAGAAAGCAACCATGCAACGACCAAGATTCCCAGCAAACTCAAACCCCACTTATCTGAGAGATCTGGACAACAACCATTTCTTCCATCTTCTGAGATTGACCATGCAAGGTCCACAGCTCCCATACATCACCACCCCACTAGTCTACACCTCTCAACAAAACACGATAGACCTCCCACTTCAATCGTGGTTGGAGATGGGTTTGCAGGGTCATGCACTAGTATTCACCATGGAAATCAACAATCAGGAAGTTGTTCTCCTCCTCCAAATCCAACACACTTGGCAGAGATAGTAACAGAGGGGATGAGGTTAGGGATGGAAGTGTTTGCTCATAACCAATGGTACAACACTTAAACACCATTCCTACTAGAGCACCAACCATCAACTTCGAATCCACAATAGTGGACACACTCAATGCCTCCTCCGATTTCGATGCTCAACTCAATAACAACTCTACTGCCTTTCTATCCTCCACATCACATGGAGCAGATCTATGCACCATGGTTCCAGAACCTCAATTCCTTCAATCCACTATCTCCATATTCCAATCCAACAGCCCACTAGATACACTGACACCTCAGCAAAGCCCACCACACACTCCACCTCCATCTCCTAACATACTAGATATAGAAACAAGGCAGGAGTTAGCTCAGATCCTAGTGGAACTAAGGGAGACAAAGACGGAGTTTTTATGGTTAAAGGCAATCCAGCTTTACAACCTCAAAGAACAGTTCGGAAAAAAGTTTATCCTAAAGTGTCCTATGGAAATTATCGCATGCAGTCTAAACTTTCAAGTCACAAAATCGAGAGGAAGGAAAGTACTCAATGGTGATCATTCCTACACTTTATCCTCCTCCTTCTCCAGTCTTAGATCCTTAGAATCAGATGATAACCTCTGTTGTCAATCCTCCGATCCCAACTCCTCCAGTCATAATACCTCAATCTAGTATCATGAATTTTATTGTATGGAATTGTAGGGGTTCTCATAATCCAAAGTTTAGGCGTTATTTCAGGTCTCTATTAGACAATCATAGGCCAACTTTAGTAATCCTCCTAGAAACACACATGCATGATCATGACAGGCTTCGTGAGGATTTTGGTTTCACAAACATTGCATAGGTTTCTTCAAATGGGCTCATTGGAGGGTTAGTGGTATTATCGCATGAGACTCTCATTAATGTGGAAGAATTGAGGATGTCTGAGCAAGAGATATACTGCCTCGTCCAGGTACGTCACAATACACCTAAATGGATAATGTTAGAAACTAAGCGTCCACCAGACTGTATAGAGAACCAGGTTCTCTATGAGTGTCCACTGAAGATACTAATGAACCAAAATGTATAGCGATCTGGTACTATATACATTTTGGTCCAAGCAGGCATTATACGTTTTTTATGTGAAGGACCAGGTTCCGTAGCAGCAGTTACTTTTTTAGCAAAAACTTTATTTTTCTGTTGAGACTGCATTTTGAACTTAAAATTTTCTTTAAAGTGCCCAGTGTTGCCACAGTGAGTGCAAAGCTAATTGTCAGGTACAGTAACGTACTTGCTATGAGGGTTGTAGGGAGTCTTTTCCCTTTGGAACCCGATTCCCTGCCTGTTTCCCCCATTGTTTGTGTACAGGGCAGTGATAGCATCAGAGGACCAGGTCCACTTGAGTGATTTTTCAAGATCACTCTTCACTCTACCTAGTTCTTCTTGAAGTAATTTGTTTTTCTCAAGCTCATCACACAGACTAGACCTTACCGAATTTATCTCACTTTCAAGTTTAATGTATGCCTCACTTGCAAGTTTCTTTCCTTTTTGAGTGTTCCCAAGCCTACTTTCCATTTTTAGTTCCTCAATTGTTTTCTTTAGGTCTACACCCACAACTAATAGGTCATCTCTCTCATGCTCAATGTTAACAACCTTCTCAGTTAAAACCTCTTTCTCCTTTCTAACACACTCAATGGTTTCCTTTAGATTGACCACAACAACCACTAGATTATCTCTCTCATGTCCTATGTTTGCATTTTTTCAGTTAAGGCATCTTTTTCTTTCTTCAGACTCTCAATTGTTTCTTCTAAGTCTACAACCTGAACTTCTAGATCTTCTCTCGATTGTTTTGCTTCTCCCAATTCCACAGATAAGGCATCTTTATCATTTATAAGACTATGATACGCATAAATTAAAATATTAGACAAAGACATAAGTTTTTTTCGGAGAATAGCACTTTAGATTTCTTTGAACATCAAAAAAATTTACCTCGTCATCATCATCTTCTTCATCCTCATCAGATTTTGCCATCAATGCAAATATGGAATCATATTCATTTGCCACTGCCATTATGGAACTGCTTCCTGCATTTGGTTCCTCTTCTGATTCACTGGAGGAGTCTCCCCATGCAGCAAGAGCTTGCTTCAAAATATTATCAGCTGCACTCTTTCGGCTGAATCGTTTGTCAGGGACCGAGTTCCTTTTTGCTACTTTGTCAGAGTTGTGTTTGTAATGCTCTTGTTTCAGAAGTGGGCAGCCTTTGATGAAGTGCCCTGGTTTTTCGCACTTGTGACAACACTCGTATCCTTTAGTGTTTCTGCTGGAACTACCCTTCTTGGGAGTGCCTCCATTCCTATTAACCATTTTCTGAAATCTTTGTGGTCTATTGGTTAATTGACTTTCCTCAAAGTTTGGTGGAGTAGGCATGTAGATCCTTTCTAGGTGTTAACCTTTTAGAAAGAACCTACTCTGATACTAATTGTTAGAAACTAAGCGTCCACCAGACTGTATAGAGAACTAGGTTCTCTATGAGTTTCCACTGAAGATACTAATGAACCAAACTGTATAGCAATCTGGTCCTATATCAATTCCCACAGTGCTAACTACTGAACCAATATGTAAATGAGACACTGGATAAGTTCCTACTGTATAGAGAACCAGATTCTCTATAAGCTCCCACTGTAAGCAACAGACAATAAAGCCAACCAGTATAGGGAGTCAGGTTCTCTAATTGTTCCACAGTAGCTCAGCAGTAAGTAAAGAACACAGAGGATTTTTAAGTGGAAAAATCCTACACAAGGGGATCAAAAAACCATGACCTACACTTGTAGGCTTTCAACTTCACTAACTTGTAAACACCTATTACAATCCACTTTGTAATGACTCTATTAAAAAGGATTCAATCCAACTAACTTGTGGTACTCTCACCACAAGTCACTTTGTGACTCTCTAGTTACAAAGACTTTAACTAACTTGTGATATTCTCACCACAAGCCACTTTGTCACTTCCTAGTAACAAAGACTTTAAACTCAACTAACTTGTAACAAAACTATTACAAGCCACTTTGTAATAATTTTATCACAAAGACTTTAACATATGACTAAACCTAGTCACGCCATAAACTGTTGACTTTACGGATTTTGGGTTTCCTAAAAAACAGCTTCTAAGAAAGCAAGATAGGAGTTACAATGAAGAACAAATAACAAAGACTCAACAAACCTAAGGACTTAAGATATCTTGGATCTTGGATCAGGTCCTTGAGGTTGCAGCAACTTTGTTCTTGAGAGAGGTTGTGGCAAGCACTTGAGAGAGTATTTTCATTTCTGATTTTCCAAGCCTTGGACAGGAATTTCTTGTGCCTTGCACCAGGTTTATACTACAAAAGACATCACCTTACTGATGTCAAATCTTGGTTAGTACATGCCTCTTCTCAATGGGAAGTGACTGCTGCACCGTCTGCTGAACTGTTGCGTGTACAGTTGCAGGAAGTCACTTTCTGCAGTTGCTTTCCAGCTGTATAGTTGACCTATACTTCTGTCAGGGGAACACCAAGGTATCAGGTCCCTAATCTGGTTCCTGTGAATCTAAAAGCACACTGCCCTGATTATCTTGAGTCGATTAACTTGAATGATTGTACCAGGCATACTTCAGGTACTTTATCTGGTTCTCTCATGAAGTAAGTTATTTTGTTTTCCTTGATTGTATTTATACGTGTGTGACATCACTTACAATGATGTAAGCAAGGTAGGTAAAAAGCCTTCTATAGAAAGTTGACTGCTTCACTGTTCCTGTGCAATAGCGTGTGTAGGCAGCAAATTTCCTGCTGGACAGTTGGCTTCATACAGTCTCCTTGGGAACTGGTAGGAACCTGTTTCCTGAGCTGTTCCTTCCACTCTAAAGAGTTGAGTTATATCCCATGCTGGATCCCAACCTGGAACTTGTGATCTCGAGGTCTTGTGAATGTGTAACAGGTTCCTTATCTGGTTCTGGATGGTAGGTTTGTTAGATCATCAAAACATAAAGTAAAGTACCTATGCCCAAGGTACTTGTAACCTATCAATTTCCCCATTTTTGATGACGACAAACTTTGAATTGATATTCCCCCTGTGAACCAGATCTCCACATTGTTCCCCCTACGAATCAGCCTTATTCCCAAAGAGAACCGAACCTAAGGAGCTGATCACAACTGGTTCCTCAAGACTTTTTGGTAAATCATCAAAACTCAAAGTACCATAACTTATCTATTTCTCCCTTTTTGATGAATTACAAACCCAGAATTATTCCCCCTGAGAATCAGATTTCTTACATGCATTAATCACATCTGGTCCGTGCCCAGTTCGTTGAGAACGTTTGTCATCATCAAAACATAACATAGTATAACTTGGATCAATTTCCCCCTTTTTGATGATGACAAACCCGAAATTATTATTCCTCTTGAGAACTATATTCCTCACATATTTCCCTGCGGATCAGACCTATAATCAACATATTAGCAACAACGTTCCCCCAGTGAAGCAGAGCCATCTTTCATGCACAACCCAACATATCAATTCGATTCTGTTCCTCCCCCATGTTGACGCCTCTATAACTTCCCCTTTTTGGCATCATCGAAAAGAATAACAGAAGAAGCACAACCAAAAAGAAGTTCAGCAATATTAACTCAGGCCACTTGGGCAACACAACATAAACAATAACAAGAACAACAAGTGAATGTCAGTGCGCAAACTAGAGTGATTGCCCATAGTGTAGTAATTATAATAAAAGCACAGTAGTTTCAATAATACATAATATGACAATTTAAACAACTGAAGTACCATATGTCATCAAATATAGGGATCAAAAGGAGATAATAATTCAAGGGAATTTGGAAGGAGTGAAAGACACGGATCACTGGGCAGGAGGAAAAGTAAGGGGCTAAGGCCGTGATGAGCTTGTCCATTCGTTCATTTACTCTCTTTTGATCAATGATCATTTGCTCTCTTAGTTGCTCCACCTGTTTCCTTAATCTTTCATTCTCACCCTTCAACTTAGCATTCTATTCTGCCAGGGGTCCTCGAGGACCTGATTCTCAACCTACTGAGTAGGTTGAACCATCAATCAGATCACCAAGACTCTCCCCAAGCTTCGTCTCATCAAGAACAGACGCAGTCCCATGCACATATAGCATCATAGTATCACGTAAAACATAGAAGTTTTTACTTCTTTTTTAGAAACATTGGGACTTGGAGGAACAAAGAGGTGATTCTATTTTTGGAACTCAACAATGTCAAGAAGTTCCTCCACTTTTCAACAATATCAGAGTCAACATTGTCCCTTACGGCACTTTCTAAGACTTCAAAGTCTTCTCCCTCCAAACCTAAAGGCTCAACCTTTTGCTTCTGTAGGGACCCAGGTTCCTCACTTACAGTACCCTTTCTATCCCTGAGCAGCCATGTCTCCCTCTTCTTCTTCGCAATCTGTTTACCCTTATCATCTGCTACATCTTTCTCAGCCAACCCCCCTCCCCTTTTTTTTTAAATTCTTTCTCACAGGGAATCGGTCACACCATTTCATCATCTATCAGCCTACTTTTCATCAATCCTTTTTCACTGGATCGGAAGTTCATTTATACAAAGAACTCAAAAAAAAAATCATCATTAAAATTGACTTCATGAGAAGGACTTGAGGGATCAGGTCCCTCATTCAGTCCTCATATTTACCAATTTCTCCATCCTTCAAGGCTTCCACAAATCCAACAACAACTTTAGCCTCACGCTCTAGAATATTAGATCTACCTTGTTCCCTTTCAGTTAAACTTCTATCAAAATCTACCAAAGAATTCTTGGGATTTTGATTCTGATGGAGTTATGTTTTTTCGAAAGTGAGAGAGTTGGGTTCACTTCTGGCATATTTGGAAAGAAGAATTATTTTGAGACAAGGTTGATTTTGGTTTTGAAGAAAAGAATCGATTTTATTTGGGTGTAAGATAGAGAAGTGCCTTTTTGGGGCAACGAGTCAGTTTAGAAAAGGTTTAACATTTTGGACTTCAAAAGTTAGGAGGAGAGGCAGGAGAAAGGCAGAAACAAATTAATGACATGACACTTTAGCAGCTTAAAAATGCATATAAGTATTGAAGAGACTACTAACTTGAGTCACAAGAACCAGGTTCTGTGATGGTTTTTTTTGAAAATTTTGAGCAAAGACTCCTAGAAGTGCAATGTCACACTTACTTGTGTGTCCTGAAACTGCCATATATGTATACCTGTAACGATATAGATTTGAGTTAGATGTCGCCGAAAAACACTTTTTAGCGGTGTACCTTTCTATCTTAACATAGCCAATCATCGAGGGACCAGGTCCTCAGTTGAGCTTGATCAACCCCAACTTTAGACGATTTCTTTCAAAATGTTCCCTGCTTAGCGCCTTGGTGAAAATGTTTGTTAACTGATCCTCCGTCTTCCAGTACTTCATACAAATCAGAACCTTTTAGTCATTATCCCTCAAAAAGTGATGTCGCACATCGATGCTCTTTGTCCTCTTGTGTTGTACCGGGTTCAAGCTGTAAATACACCAAAGTCTTAAAGATGTTGCTTGATCTGTAGTAGTTGAGCACAACAAGAAGCGGCAACCATGTATTCAGCTTCAGCAGTAGAAAGAGCCACCCAATTTGTTTCCTTGTACCTCATAAGAGCAAGTATGACCCCAGAAAATGTGCCGTTCCAGAAGTGCTCTTTCTGTCCACCAGATATTCAACATAATCAGCATCAACATATCCAACCAAATCAAAAGAATCTCCTAAACAATAGACGAGGACCAGGTCCTGCGTTTTCTTAGGATACCTCAAACTTCCCTTGGCGAATACCAGAGTCTAAGGATGTGATTACATTTTGAAGGGATGTGAACTCTTTTCCTTCTAGTTGGATACTTGAACTTCAGAATTTGAAGGACCAGGTTCTTCCATATGTGATTCATCATTGACATCAACAGAATTATGACTTCCACTATTTTGTTCTGCATCAGGAGTACCTAATGCTGCAACAATAACCCTATGTTCAGCTCAAGTCGAGGTGATAAAGGGACCAGGTTCCTCTGTGCCTTTTGGAGATTCTACTGCATCTCCTTCATCCTTCTGCTTGACTTGACTCATCAAATCAGTCTTTCCATTTGCAATATCTATAGCTTCACTAGGAGCATTTGTGAATTCTCCATCTTCATCTTCTTTGTTTTGTGACCCTTTTGCCACCATTGTTGAGAGCAACACATTTTCCATCCAAAGGCTCTCGGGTAAGCCACATTGGCTTTTCTCCCATTGAGCAGTTCATAGAGAGACTTCTTGAGAAGGGACCTGATCATGCACTTGTTAATCAAGTAGCAAGCAATGTTGACTGCTTCAGCCCACGAACCAGGTCCTCCAAAACCAATTTGTTCAACAAGTAGAAACTCACATGCCCAGTCATCTCCACCATAACTCAACATCATCATCAATGACACTTAGGCATGTTAGATCACCACCACACAGTGACTTAAAATCAGCAATGTAAACATTCTTGTATCTTTTGGCCACAAGCACCACCTCACCAGTCACAAGATTTGTGACTGGGCATATCTTGGACAAGAATTCCACTTTATTTCCCTTGTCACATATCTGAGAAACACTCAAGAGACTGTACTTCAGGCCATTGACATAGTACATGTTCTCAATTTGAGTGAGTGAGTGACTTCCCAATCCTTCCTACTCCTAGAGTGTACCCCTTTTTGCTATTTCCAAAGGGTACACTCTCTTCTTTCAAGGCCTTAAGTGAAAGAAAATCATTTGTACTTCCAGTCATATGCTTTGAGCAGGCGCTATCCATGTACCATTGTAGGCTACTCCCTTTCATTGTTCCCTGCACAAGAAAATTAGGAGTTAGACTTAGGAACCCAAACGAGTTTGGGTCCCTTGTAATGATAGAACAGGCGGATTAAACTTCTTTTTGCCCATGCAGGCAGCACATATTTTCTTTTCTGGGAACCAGGTTCCTCATCGGTACGCCTCTTTTCAAAAAAAAACTTTATTTTTCTGCAACAACTGAATTTTAACCTTACAGGAGTCCTTGTAATGAGAAAAGGGGTGAATGAGGGCTCTTTTGGTCCAAGCAGGCATTATACGTTTTTTATATGAAGGACCAGGTTCCGTAGCAGCAGTTACTTTTTCAGCAAAAACTTTGTTTTTCTGTTGAGACTGAATTCTGAAATAGGTTTTGGGCCTCCTAGTTAAGTAGCATGCTTGAGTTAAGAGGTTTGCCTCTTGTTCAAGTGTGGACTTGAACTTGAGGCCCAAATTCCTTGATCACTTTAAATAATAGCAATTGATAAAATTGATTAATTAGGATTATTTAGAGACAAAATTAAATTGAAAATCATAGCTTGCTCTAGGATGGCCTTTAAATAATAAGATGAGACGAGCCTCGCCAAACAAAATGCATAAATTGCGGGGCCCTCATTAAATGCTTATATTAAAATACTTAGAATTCGGGGCGTGCCGTTTAGTGAATTTCACGGCCTCCCGCAAAGATAATAACACGCTAGCCACTTTAGGCGCACTTTTAATAATTTTACCTTCTTAAATACGGGTGTGCATTTCATGCGACCCAAATCCAAATCCCAAAACGTTGGATAAGAATGTGAGGATCCGGGTGCATTTCATGTGACGTGATCCAAAAATACGTTCTTTAACGACGTTCACTTTCTTTAAAATTGACTAAAAGCGGTAAATAATTCTAAAATTGCACTATAGGTTTTAACATGTATAAAAATCAGATTTTAGCCAAATATAGCAGTTGAGCGACCGTGCTAGAACCACGGAACTCGGGAGTGCCTAACCCCTTCTCCCGGGTTAACAGAATTCCTTACTCGGATTTCTGGTTCGCGACTGTTTAATAGAGTCAAACCTTTTCCTTGATTAGGGATTCAAATCGGTGACTTGGGACACCATAAATCTCCCAAGTGGCGACTCTGAATCTCTTAATAAAATGAACTCTGTTTCGGTTGTCCTTTAATTGGAAAAACTCCTTTATATATATCCCTTCCCGGGGGTGTAGTAGCGGAAAAAGGAGGTGTGACAGCTCTGGCGACTCTGCTGGGGACAAGAACCCAGAATTTTGGTTCAGGGTTCAAGAATTTGAGCTCAGTTAAATTGTTATATTTTGCTTTATCTGATTTTTCTACATGTTCCGTGCCTTATGTGCTATATGTTTTACCGCTTTGATATTTGTTGAATTGTATATAAACTGTCGTGAATCCCTTCCTCTTTCTGAGTCTTCTATATCATGGAGAAGGGTGCACTTCGTGTAGCTTCTCTTCTGTTTAGAGTCTTTCCCAATTTAGAACGAGGTTTGGATAAGTTGCTAAGCCGGCGGAGCTCCTGTATCCCCGGTACGCTGCCTCCCCCTCGGCCCGAGGTGTCCGCTCGGGTAAGCCAGATCTAGACCAATAAACCTAGGGTTTAAACCTAGAAAAACAATAAACTCATGCCGGATCCCTAGTAGGACGTTTGTTTGCATCATGTGCATTTGACTTAGGGGACTCAACACAGGGGTTGGGTCCGTCTAGGACAGGTGACCTGAATTGAAATGACCATCCTGATGCATCTTACGTGCTACTTGTGCATTTATTTGCTCGGCTTTGCATGTTGACCGGCTTGTATATAATGAGTGAAAAATTGTAAAAATAGCAGTGTTAACTGAGGGTAACCATTTGTTTGAACAAAACCGACACCCAAATAGCACTGAAATGCTGCCGGATTTTTTGAAAAATGGAAAAGAAAAGAAAAGAAAAATATTTGAAAAATAGAAAGAAAATTGTTGTTCAAAATAGTTTTGAATTTGGCACGTTTGCCCGAACTACACAGGTTTGATTCTCACCGGATGTGAGATAAGTAGGCAACCCCCATCGGGTCCAACCACCCTTTTTCAAAAATAGCCAAAAATACCAAGACTTTAACTTTTTGTCAAAATAAGTCGGGTGCCGCCATTCTTGTTTAAAATAAGCCGAATGTCCCTAAAAGGGCGCCGGAAGGCTGTTTTTGCAAGAACAGCCACCCTGAGTCATTTTAAAATGGTTTGCGGGCACAACCTTAAAATCTCCCTCCCGAAAGTGCTGAGAGGCCGTATTTGCAAAACCAAGTCTTTGCTTTCTTAAATAAATTTTTTGAAAAATAGCCACTTTTCTTTTAAGCCACAATAAGTCAGTTTTCTTTAAATAGTCACACTTTCCCTTAGAATTCCTTGTCAGGATGACCCAGTTGACATTGAAACCTTCTCAGTCTTGCGCAGGCCCGTGGCAATGCCGAGTGATGCCCCGCGGGCCCCAGGGTTTGAAGCTTTGATGTATTCCTAGTTAATCGAGTCTGTATTTTTGTTTTTGAGTCTGTTTGTATTTTCCTTTTGAGAAAAAGAAAAACAAATAGTCTAGTATCTCTTGTAATCGGCGTTTATTAATGAAAATTTGAAAAATCCCAAAAAAGTACCTCTTTATTTTTGCATTTAATTTGCAAGAACTACGCTTGGTCTGATTCACGCGGGGTCGTGATACGTAGGCAATCTCCATAGGATTCGACCGTAACTAAATGAAAAAAAAGGAAAAACAAGAAAAGAATGAAAGGAAAGAGGTGAAAAACAAGAAAGGAAAGAAAAACAAAAGAGGGAAAAAGAAAAACAAAAAGAAAATAAGAAACCAAACAAAAGAGAACAAGAGAAAATAAAAAGGGAGCAAAGGAAAGAAAAGAGCGGAAAAACAATTTTGAGGAAAGGAGCGAATAGGAACAAGGAAAAATCAAGGCAAAAGAAAAAGAAGGAAAAGAAAAGAGGGAAAAATAAGAGAGAAAAGAAAAGAGGGAAAGGCAAGAAACAAACAATGGAAAACACGAGGGAAGAATGAGAGGAAAGGCATGGCAAATAAAGAAATATAAAAGCAGGGATGAAGCATGCAACCAAGCGAAGTCATAATAGAAATGGTTAACTGCTTAGGTGCATTCATTCCCCAAATGTGCGGTTATCTATCTGTTAACGCTCTAACTGCTAACAAAGCCGTTGATGATGAGTCCAGGCAGGTGGTTTAGTTGGTTGGCATCCTGGCAACCCATTCCTACAACACCCGGTCAAAAATCAAACTGAACATGACAAGCCAAGAATCAGATACCAGTATCATGGACCCGTCAAAAGAGGTAGACGTGGTGGATGTCAAAGCAATAAGGGAAGAGATGTATAAGTTGAGGCAGCAGATGGCCGAGATGCATCAGGCCTGGGCTAAGGGTCAGCCGGCACCAGTTTATCCCGCCAATCCAGCATATATCCCACCTTTGGCTCAGTCCCAGGAGCCTCCTACTGTGAATTCCTTGCCAACTTTCCCTTTCTACCAACAGAGTTATGGCACCACCTCCTATCCTCCCCAAGCTCCACTACCCAAACAAAACCCTCCTCCACCAATCACCCCCGTCTTTGTGGCGCCTCCACCTGCCACATTGCAAAGATCTTCCAGTGAGCCATTGTTTCAAACTCACGACAGCCAGTACTACCCTCCTGAGCCTACCTTTAAATCTCCTGAGCCATATTCCTACACCCCTCACTTTTAGCTCCCGGTGGAAACCGGCAAGCCGCTTAAGAATCCAGAACAGGAAGAGATGTTTCGAAAAGTAAAAATCCTGGAGCGATCCTTCAGGAACATGCAAGGATTGGGTGGCCAAGTCAGTGTGGCCTACAAGGATTTGTGCTTGTTTCCCGATGTCCAGTTGCCAGCAGGATTCAAGCTACCCAAGTTTGACTTATATGATGGACATGGTGATCCGGTAGCCCATTTAAGGGGATTCTACAGCCAAATGAGAGGAGCTGAGGGAAGGGATGAGTTATTGATGGCGTACTTTAGTCAAAGTCTCAGTGGTGCGGCCTTGGAATGGTACACGCGACAGGATCATGCCCGATGGTACACGTGGGATGATTTGGCCCAAGCATTTGCGTGCCACTTTCAGTATAATCTCGAAATTGTCCCAGACCGTCTGTCACTGACTAAAATTGAGAAAAAGCACGGGGAAAGCTTCAGAGAGTACGGTTTCCGGTGGAGAGAGCAAGCGGCAAGAGTCGATCCTCCAATGAAGGAAAGCGAGATGGTTGATTACTTCCTGCAGGCTTTGGAGCCCACCTACTATGGTCACTTGGTGTCGGCAGTGGGAAAATCTTTCAACGAAGTAGTGAAAATGGGAAGTATGGTGGAGGAGGGGCTTATGTCCAACAAAATCATGAGCTATTCTGCAATCAAGGCAACTACCCAGGCTATCCAGAGCGACACTGGAGGGGTAATGGGAAAGAAAAAGAAAGAAGATGTGGCAGTAGTTGAATCAAGAGCTTGGTCCAGGGGCCCATCACCATATTACAACCAACCTCGACCCCTTCCCCAAACCTACCCCCACACTCCATATAGCCCACCACAACACTATCCCCACTTCTCTGTCCACCATGCCTAAACATACCCCCAACATCCTACCCATGCGTAATGGCGCGCACCCACCCCACGAAATGCTTGCCCAACTCAAAACACCTACCCACCCCCAAGAGCCTACAAGAATCCCCCTGGAGCAGGTTTGTGGGCCAACAAAAATTTCAAGCAAGAGAGGGTACAGAAGCAAGAAACTTTCACCCCCTTGGGAGAGTCATATGCAAACTTGTTTGAGAAACTAAAGCATTATAACCTGATTGCACCGATTCTTCCGAATCATGTGGACAGGCGTGCAAGAAGCTTTGACCCTTCTAGAAGGTGTGGATACCATTCCAATGCCCAGGGGCATGATGTCGAAAGTTGCCGGGATTTGAAAAGAGAGATAGAAAGAATGATTCAGGAAGGGATAATTGCGGTCCAGGACAGTGCCACTCAGAACATTGCACAGAATCCTTTTCCTGCACATGATGATGCACATTTTGTGGGAAGATCCATGGCGACAGGGAGTACGAGAATCCTCTCGGAAACTCGTTGAATGAAGTCAATGATATTGAAATTGGTGAAGGTCCCAGCAATTTTGATGGGCAATCCAGTGGCTAAGGTGTCGAGTTTGGTGATTGGAAAGACGCTCCAACTCTTGGTTAGCTAGAGTGGAGTTTTGGTGGTTTATTTTGTTGTCATTTCTGTTGTCCGGGTTATTTTCAGGGTTATAATCCGGATATTGTCTTGTGACTCAAACCCTTCTATCTTTTCACTTTGTCGTAATAGCTTGTTTAGTGTTGTCTAGGTTTGTCTGTTTGTTCTGTTGTTTAAACCCTTTCACCGTCAGTCTAATGCAATCTCCTGTTTCCTGCCATTTCTAGTCATTTTGTTTAGTTTTCTTCTCCTTTTACAATTCTTTTCATGCTGGTTCTGGTGACATGACATTTACGCATAATTCTCAGCCTGGTTCTAAAAGTCAATTTAGCAATGAAGCAATAAAACAATTTTAAAGATGTAAGGATATTCGAGGGAAATACGTAAGGGAATTTTGAGATCACTTCGAGCCCAAATTGTGTGAAACTGGGGCAGACGGAACATAAAGAAATATTGTTGAAATGCATCATGCCGCATCGGTTTGAAACCAAAGGCAAGTTTTCCCCCAAGTCTACAGGGGCCGTTCGTGGTACCGAGATTGTTGTCCAATGGTGCTTGGTAATTGACAAATGTAGAAGGCAAATGTGTGGATATGGTTAGTAATTCTGGAGCAATCAAAAGATGTTACGTATGTTTTCCTCATGTTTGTTTAATTGTGTAGTTTGTACTTGGCATGTTTTGGAGATTGGAATGACGAAGGCATTTTGTTCTGCTATCCAAACACTTTATCCTTTGTTACCCCTTTGAGCCTCGGTTATTTTCTTG